>NC_091475.1:98163497-98467497 GCF_036971445.1 Narcine bancroftii | reverse complement strand
TAAAGCTCAAACTTAGATTTAAGCTCATCATTCTTCTTGTATAAATCAAGGTTTGGAGCCAAAGCATATTGTTGATCTAATAGTTTCAATATGTCAACTAATTCATTTCCCCCCCCCCCATTAACTTTTTTTTAACATTTGCAGTATAAGATAATAATTTGGCCCCTGAGGTAAGCCTTCAAAGAATCCCAGTCAATCAGACTAGAAGATTCATCAGAAATATTAGTTTAAAAAATAAATGGATTTGTTCTTGTAAAAATTTTTTTAAATACTTTATCAGATAATAAGGTGGAATTAAAATGCCAATGCTTATTAATTTGAGATATACCAGGAGAACGTAATGATAATTACATGGGAGCATAGTCAGAAATTAGTATGGTCTTGTATTCACAGGATTTAATTGATGGAACCATTTGACTATCAATAAAAAAATAATCAATCTATGAATAAGTATGATGGACATGAGTAAATAATATTCACTGTCTTTTGGATGCAAAAGACATCAAACATCTAAAATACCATATTTTAATAAAATGGAATAAATAAAATAAAGGCTGATTTTTTTTCAGAACCACTGGGTTGGAGGATGAGCGTTTGAAGATAGGGTCAAGCCAGAAATTAAAGTCTCCACCCAGCATAAGGGAATATACACTCAAATCAGGCAAAAAGAGAAAAAAAAATGTTCAAAAAATTCCAGATCATCAGTATTAGGAGCATAGACATTGGTGAAAGCAACCAACTAATATAATTTGCCAGCTATGATCACAACACGACCATTAATATCAGACACAACATTATCCTGAACAAAGGGTATGGTTTGGTCCATAAAAATCAACACACCTCAGACTTTAGCCTGTTATGACGAATGCAAGTACTGCCCCTCTCCCTCTCCACTTTGTGATAAACCGCTAACTATCACCATGTCAAAATTGTGTATCCGGCAAAAATATAACTGTAGCCTTCAACCATTTAATTAGTTCAAATATTTTGCTTCGCTTTACAGGATAGTTAAGGCCATTAATACTCAAACTAATTGGGTTATTATCAATATTCATTATCTCCAATTAATAGTGAAAGTTGTTCTGAAAAAAAGACACAAATTCAAAATGGCTAACATTAGCATAGAAATCAAAGTAAGTCACAAAGGACTAAGATAAACATGTCTATGAAAGGCCAATACAACTCTCAAAGAAATTCCGATCTTCCCCCCTCCCAAAACCAGAAATTTGTCTTAAAGAAGGGCAATATACTATAAACTAACTGAATTAACACCCTAATCTTCCTACTGACATAGCTCTAATTCTAATATAATCTTGTTAGTACTTCCAGACTAAAAAAAAACAATCTGTGACTTGCAACCAATAAAATCCAAGGACAATTTATAACTATTTTAATTTTTTTCACATGATTGAAAAAATAATAAACATTACCTAAATGTTATTGTTTTAAGTAAATTCTTACCACATATTATTATTGAAACTGCAAAGAAAATCTGAAACATCCTTACACTTAAAAAATCCTCTATTGATTTTAAAGGAAACTTAAAAAGACATTATCAGACATTTTCAGTCCAGTTACTAAGGTCGAGAAATAGACAAAAGGTCTTCCAAATATTCCTGGGCTTCCTGTACCAAACATAGCCATTAAGACTTATCAGGAAATAAGGCTTGAAAATGCCTAGGATACAGCAATGCAGGTTTTCAACCAAATTTATACAGTTCTGACATAACTTCTTTATACGCAGCATGCTCCTTCAATACCTCAGAGCAGAAGTCTTCCACAATTCTGATGCATTGACCATGATATACAAGCAACCCTCTACGACACACATGTCAAACTCTGGCCCGCGGGCCAAATTTGGCCCGCGATATAATTATATTTGGCCCGCAAGATCATTTCAAAAATGTATTAGAGGTGGCCCGCCCTGCAGCGAGAGCCGATGCTGTTTTTTGGTAATGTCACCCCCACCATCCTCCCCCTTCATTGCACATCCTTCCCCACCCCGTAACTATCCCCTCCCCCCTAAAACCACACCCCTTAAAAGATGGCCAGAATATTCTCAAAAAGGAATCCAGAATGGTAAAGTTCCACAAACCTTCTGCTGGGAATCCTAACAACACCTGGGCATCAGATCCACAGGACGCGGAGGGAGCAAGAGTGTTGCAGGTTGACCATGCAAACTTTGAGAAAGGGGAAAACAAAATTGTAACACGAGACGTCTGTCGATGTCATCAGCCGGCAAGCCAGTTGGAAGGCTCCCCGCACAACCAGTCACTTCTCCCACCTGTCGAGCGGTGCGGCGGATTGGCGAGCGCCTGTGATTTCCTGTCGGCGCGACGGACATGGCAGGCTGCGCACGGCACCCGCTGTTCCACAAAGGCTGATCGGCAGCGCGCTGGGCCTGAGTGGGTGGGTAAACAGGGCTGGGCAGAGGATGTAGGTGAAGAGTAATGGGCAGGGGAAGTTATGGTGGTGTGAGGGGCAGTTAGAGTGAGGGATGAGTAGAAGGAGGGGTGGATAGGGAAGAGGTAAAAGGGGAGGGGCAGAGCGAGTAGGGGAGGGGTGATTAGAGGGTGAGAGATGGGTAGAGGGAGGAACAGGTTGAGGGGAGAGGCAGTAGAGGGGCGAGGCAGTAAAGGGGCGTGTATAGGATGGGGTGGGTAGAGGCATAGCGAGTGGAGTGAGGGGTGAGTAGAGGTTGGGTAAAGGACTGGTCAGGTAGAGAGATGGTGGGTCGAGGGTGAATAGAGGCCTAGAACCTGAGGAGTGAGCAGGAAATGCTGAGTCCTGATGCAGGCCAAAATGGACACAGCCTGTGAATGCTGACTACATCTCCACAGGGACCAAATATGTTTCCCTCAGGTCAAGCAAAGGGTGAACTTGAGCTACCTACTCCTGACCTGTAACATTATCCTCCTAAAGTTATATCCTAAAGTTTAACATTACATATGTTGAAAGAAGAGAAAACATGCAGATGTTGTTGAAAATTTTCAATAAATATTTAGTTCGACCCTCGACTTAGTCCAAGTTTTTAATTTTGGCCCTCCGTGAATTTGAGTTTGACACCCCTGCTCTACGACAAGATTCATGTATAAGAGAATCTCTTATTTGGTAATGGTGCAGTCTTAGAATAAACGAATGGGGTCCATATCCAGAAACTGGTTTAGGCATTAAAGATCTGTGTGCACGGTCCAACTCTAGAGGAGACGGTAAGACCGCCGATCCAAGAGCTTCACAAAGTGTCAGCAAAGAACTTATTAGGCTGTCCAATTTCAGTATCTTCCCTCAAGCCCACGATTCACATGTTTTGCCTTCTACTTCTTCCTTCTAAGTCTATAAGCTTCCGTGCTAATTTCTAAACAGTATTAGTTAGTTTTCCGCAGATATCCTCCATATTATCGACTGTCACATCAGCTGTTTCCACTGTTTTCAACAGCAGAGATCCATTCCTCATAATCATCCATTCTCTTTCTTAAAGCATCCAATTTAACATCAATTTGAGCCAAAAATGCCTTTAAAACCATGAGCTACTGACTTTGTGGTGTTCCAACAAAGAAGTGATATTCTCCATAGATAAAGGAGTTTCTTCTTCCTTCTTTCCACCTTTAACACTTCTTGTAGTTATTTTTCTGCTCTTTATTAAGGTTGTTTAATGTCTTTTGAACAGCTAACAAGTAAATATGACATACCAACTATTCATTTTATTTAGATATTTACATATTAGAATTTTTTTTAAATACCATAGTACCAGACTTTCCATTTGTATATCCACCAGATCTAGTTGATAATATTTTTTTCAATTGAATCCTTCTCATAAAGGATTAATTGGAATTATATATAGTAGATTATTTAAATAACATCCAGAATTTCACAATAAGATTAAAAAGGCTTGGGAATTGAAACTTGCAAGACCATTATTGGAGGATCTATACAAACAACCAACTGAAAAACCTCACAAAGATTAGCGTATACAGAGCTGTTGTCATACCCACACTCCTGTTCGGCTCTGAATCAAGAGTTCTTTACCGGCATCACCTACGGCTCCTAGAATGCTTCCACAGGCGTTGTCTCCGCTCCATCCTCAACATTCATTGGAGCGACTTCATCTCCAACATCGAAGTACTCGAGATGGCAGAGGCCGACAGCATCGAATCCACGCTGCTGAAGATCAAACTGCGCTGGGTAGGTCATGTCTCCAGAATAGAGGACCATCGCCTTCCCAAGATTGTGTTATATGGCGAGCTCTCCACTGGCCACCGAGACAGAGTTGCACCAAAGAAGAGGTACAAGGACTGCCTAAAGAAATCTCTTGGTGCCTGCCAATTGACCACCACCAGTGGGGTGATATCGCCTCAAATCGTGCATCTTGGCACCTCACAGTTCGGCAGGCAGCAACCTCCTTTGAAGAAGACCGCAGAGCCCACCTCACTGATAAAAGACAAAGGAGGAAAAACCCAACACCCAACCTCAACCAACCAATTTTCTCTTGCAACCGCTGCAGCCGTGTCTGCCTGTCCTGCATCGGACTTGTCAGCCACAAACGAGCCTTCAGCTGACGTGGGCATTACCCCTCCATAAATCTTCATCTGCGAAGCCAAGCCAAAGAAGAAGGGTCAAGATTTTTAAACTGGTGAATATATGATCTAATTCAAAGTGGTACATCACGCTCACATAAGACAAGCTAGTTTGTATCTTTTCTAATATTAACCATACTTGTTACAGATGCAAATATGATATTGCTATATTGACACATATGTTTTGGTCTTGACCATCCTTAGAAATCCAATGGAAATAAATTTTTAATCTCTTTTCAATTGTATTTCAGATGGAGCTTTGACCCATCCAATAACTGCTCTTTTATTGAACCAGACAAAGGGACCTTTTCTGTTCTGGTGCAAAGGGTTGTGGCCTCCTCTACATTGTTGGCTAGAAGAGCCATCTTATTCAAATGGAAAGACTCTAGTCTTTCAACAATGTTTCAATGGTTCTCTCATATTGCGTCCTGTTTAAGTTTATGAAAAAATAGACATAATGTATCTGATTCATCAGTGAAATTTGAAGATATGTCTTATATGTCTTTTATGTCTTATTTTCATTTGATGTAAATGTTTTTAAAGTGATTAGATGCATTTACTCTTCTAGATGAGGTATAGACTTACCTTTTTTTTTGATTCACGGTATGAATCAAAAGCTACATAATATGTGTAAGCCTCAGGATAAGCTGCTCAGATGTTTTTATTTTAGTTAGCTTTTTTTTCTAATAGAGTAGGTGTTTTTATTTTATATATATTTATATATATATATATATATATAATTATAAAATACAGTATTTTATAATCAATATTTTTGATGTCTTTTCTGTCTACACACATAGCATGTGATAATGATTTTTTTTTCAGTTTCATTCCCTTTTATTCATTGTATTGTATTTATTATAAAAACCAATTAAAAAATTGAAAAATAAAGAATGCTCTTTATTGACTATAGTTCAGCATTCAACACCATCATCCCCTCATAAGTGATCAACAAAGTCCAAGTCCTGGGCCTTAATATTCCACTGTGTAATTGTCTCCTGGATTTCCTCATCTCTAGACCACAATCAGTGAGGATTGGTAAGTACATCTCCTCCACAATCTCCATCAATACTGGAACACTATAGGGCTGCGTTCTTAGCCTCCTGCTCTACTCACTGTACACCTATGACCGTGTGGCTTGATATAGCAATACCATTTACCAATTCACTGACAGCACCATGGTAATGGGTTGTATAAAAAGGGCCGATGAGTCAGCATACAAGAGGAAGATTGAAAATTTGGCTGAATGGTGCACCAACAACAACCTCAGATTTAATATAATCAAAATCGAGGAGCTGATATTTGACTTGAGGAACGGAAAACCAGAGGTGTTCGATCATTGGAGGATCAGATGTAGAGAATATAGAAATGAACATGAGCCCCAGATGAAGGAACCTGCTAATATCACCCGAAAACAGCTTCAAGGCCATTTGGATATCGTGCAAAATAACAAACAGACTCCCCACAACTTACGACCTATGCGACTTACCTACCACCAAAAAAAATATTGTAAAAATTAACATCATTAATGAGCATCTCTGCCATCTATCATTGGGAGCTGGTGGCACACTGTCAGGAGATTCTCCCGGCAGCCCGCTGTCAGTCCCCATACTGGTCCCACTGCCCCGCTCTCTCCCAGTGGCCCGCTGCCCTGCTCCCTCCTCACAGTCTGTCACTAGCCCCCACAACGATACCACTCCCAATGGACAAATGATAAAGTGGATACAGTTAATTTCTAACATACGTCCATTTTAAGATACCACCGGTTGGTCAGAATGGAACTTAGACAAATGTCGGGGAGTATTCGTATTGTTAACTGGATATCTTAAATTATCTTTCCTCTACCAAAAAACACTAATGGCATCATGAAGAAAGCAGAGCAGCACCTCTACTTCATCAGAAGTTTGCGGAGGTTTGGTATGACACCGGAAACCCTGGCAATTTTTTACCGATGTGTGGTGGAAAGTGTGCTGCCTGGCTACATCACAGTTTGGTATGGTGACACCAATACCACTGAGCAGAAAGCCCTGCAAAATGGAATGGACAAAGCCCAGGACCTCACAGGAAAAACCTTCCCCACTATTAAGAACAATCTTATAGGGAACGCCGCCTCGACTTCTAACTTATGTAAGTTACGTCCACCTGCACATACGACCAATTTAAAAAAAATTAAAACTACTGTACAAGTACATATTTTGTATTAAAAGACTGTATAAGTGGTCCGCACTCGCAGCGGCAGCTCAAAGTCCTCGCTCCTGGCAGTAGCCTGAGGTCCCTGCTCCTTGCGGCATCCCAAGGATTCTGCTCCCGGAGGCAGCCTGATATCCGTGTTCCCTATGACAGCCTGAAGTCCCTACTCTCAGCAGCAGCCCAAGGTCCCTGCTCCCGGCAGCAGCCTAACACTCAAGGCTAATGACTATTATTTACTAGAAGTTCATATGTTATTAAAGGTACTGTACTGTACAGTTGTTGACATTCCTCATTAAAGGTTAATTTGTTGAAAATCTTTAAGAATAAATTGCTTTTAGACCTCGTTAAGCCGTGAGCGGTGGTGTTAACTTGATTTACATTCAATCTGCATTACGACCAATCCTTCGGTCCCAATTACAATCTCAAGTCAGGGACCACCTGTACTTAATAGTGAGGAGGGGCTTCCCTGTGATGTCCTTGGCTATGCCCATTACCTTTCAGAGGTCTTTACACTCAGTGATATTGGTGTTCCCATATCAGACTGTGTTGCAGCCGGTCAGCACACTTTCCACCAGACATCTGTCAAAATTTGCCAGAGTTTCTGACCAAACCTGAACAAACTCCTAAGGAAGTAGAGGTGCTGACATGCTTTCTTCATGATGGTATTAAAAGCTGAACTATAGTTGATAAAGAGCATCCTGATGTATGCATCTTTGCTGTCCAGGTGTTCCAGGGCTTTGTGTAGAGCCAGTGAGATGGCATCCACTATAGATCTGTTATTACGATAGGTGAACTGAAACATATCCGTGTCACTGCTCAGACAGGAGCTGATCTGCTTCATCACCAGCTTTTCAAAACACTTCATCACTGTTGATGAAAGTGCTACTGGTCGATAGTTGTTAAGGCAGGTTACTATACTCGTCTTGAGAACTGGTCTGATTGACACCTGTTTGAAACAGGTTGGTACCGCGCCCTGATGGAGTGAGATATTGAAGATATCTGTGAATACATTGGTAAATTGGTCAGCATAGATTTTTAATACTCAGCCATGTACTCCATCTGGGCTGGATACTTTCCTTGGATTCACTCTCCTGAAGGCAGCATGCACATCATCATCAGATACAGACAGGATGGGATCATGAAGGGATGTAGAGATGTTGTTCTTCACTGATACTATAATCAAATTGGACATAGAAGGCATTGAGTTCCTCTGGGAGAGATGCTTTGCCAGCTGCTGCTTTACTGGATTTGGTTTTGTAACAGTTTATGGCATTTAGGCCTGGCCACAGCTGTCAGGTGTTGTTTCCATTTTCATCCAGATTTTCCACTTCAGCAATCATCAACGATCCACACTACCTAGCACATGCACTGTTCTTACTGCTACCATCAGGAACGAGGTATTGGTGCCAAAAGACTTGCACCACTAGGTTCAGGAACAGCTGCTACCCCTCCACCATCAGACTTGGCAACAACTCAGAGACTCATTTAAGGATTCTTATTTTTGCACTTCATTGATTTTCATTGCATTGCTCAGTCAGTTTGTTTATATTTCTTAATTGGTTTACAACTACATGTATCTTTTTCAGTGCATTTTTTTTGCACTGCTAATAAATGGTAATTCTGCTGCACCCACAGGAAAAAGAATCTCAGGGTTCTATGTGATGTCATGTGTGTATTCTGACATTAAATATGAACTTTGAACTTTGATGTTGAAAAATATTTATCGAATGTAACAGCAATAATTCTGGCTGCAAACTCCAGAATGTTTGTATACCAAAAAATAGTTTTTGCCTCTGGTGCTGTTCTCTTGTGGCCAATCCAAATCTCTCTCTCTTTCTTTCTACTCCATTCTCTCCTTTACTTGAATTTTCTCAAACTGGGTTACATTATAAGAGAATGTAGCCAAGGGCACATGGCAAGAAGGAGCATTAGGACAACTGACTGAAGCAAAACAGGCCTGAGCTAACAATAACTTGCCTGTCTCAACCAAAGTTTTTTAATTTTTATTTTTTAATTTTTCACACTATGAACCATACTAACCAAAATACACACAAACATTTCCCTCTTGAATATACAGTTGAGGAGCAAATTGTTCCATTCACAACCATTCAGTAATGTGGAGGATAAATTTAATTGTTGATAAATTAACTGAATTGAGTCTCATCAGGACAACACATTAATCCACATCCTCCAGGATTAATTAAACTAAATATTTTGTTCTCATAGTAATTTAAATAAATTTAGTAAATTTAGCTTAGCTGTTTGAGCACATTAAATATTCATCAAAACACATCATTTTAACACAACCTTCAAAAACTATCATAGAATTCTGCAAATAATTTTAAAATAATGGGAAGAATATTTCAAAGAATAAATATTTTAATTTTTGTACGTGATTTTCTCTCAGTTCATATTACGGGTAGTTTGTCTTTTTAACAATTCTTCATAGATTTGCTGCGAAGATTTCCCATTTTATATTCCCCCCCCCAAAAGTTAGCATGGTACAATTAAACTATTTTGTGTTATGAACATATAACGTGCAGGACACTTCACTCTTATTTGGCTAATATTACCACCATTACAAAAATGATGTTTTTTGATAATTTTCTGATCACTGGCTAGTGAACTCTATGAGAGGGTATCTGGTAATAAAGCATTGGGATATTGGAGTTTATGATATAGGTAATATAAAGTCCATGCTCTCTCATAACTGACATAATTCTGTTATACAAATTGGCTAAGGTATGACAAATCTTTCCTTTCCCACCATAGGTGCAGTTAAGAGCACAATGGACTTGTGCTTCTCTTCCTGTTGTTATCAGGTGTAATCTGAAAGGACAAGCAATCAAAGATACTAGTTGCAGTAAGAAATCAACTGTTGCATTTCCTCCAAAAAAATGAACAAATTTTAGTAGCAGTTGCCAAGAAACCACACAAGGCAGGAACAAAGACATTTTCCCAAACTGTACTAATTTGTCAAGGTTATTGAGCATGTCAGCAGGGTGCAGAAATCTGTCAAGCATTGATGTTCCTCTGCCTGCAAGAAGAGCAGTTTCACATCCTTGTAAATTGTCCGGTCTGTCTCAGTGCAGAATGTGGTCATTAGAAAGAAACCATTCTTGCTGCTTTGGACCTGCAATGAATTTCTTCTGTTTTAAAGGCTCCTGGGTAGAGCAAAAATAGCTCAGAAAGAATTATGCCTAATCAGAGGAACTGATAAGAGATAATATAGCACATTAAGCACAAAGGTTATTGCTCATCCCCATAGATCTAAACATTTGGAGCTACTTTAAGAAGATTGATGGTGCCTAATAACTGAATATAAAGTGTTCGCTTAGCCGCTGTGATGTTTCCTTCCTTCCTCCAACTATAATGTGTGCTGGTGTGACCTAGATAAATTGAAATTTATGAAGTTAGCAAGTAATTTGTGGTGTACTTATATAATGATCCAAAATATAAGATATAGGGGCAAGAGTCAGACACCTGGCCCATCGAGCCAGTAGACTCAGCACCACTTACTCCTCTGTTTTCCATAATCCTTCATTTCAGAAGTACCTAATTGGCTATTAATTATACTAACAAGAAAATTTAATTTTGATTAATCTGGAAAAGATATTGGTGGAGATTGTGAGGGACAGGGACCTAGTAGCCTTCGGAAAGGCCAGGCCCTTTGACATAATCAGTGTGCCTTTGAGCCTGTAAAACCATCATGTCTCACGAATTTGACTTGAATTTTTTGAAGAAGCAACAAAGAAGATGGAATAGCAGTGGACTTTGTCTACATGAATGTTGACAAGATACTACAAATCAGGGTAGGAGATTATATTGCATGGTATCCAGGGTGAGCTGCTTCAGCTGGCTACAAACTTGGCTTGATGGCAGGAGTCAGAGGATGGAAGTGGATGGTTGTTTCTCATATTGGTGGACAGTGGTCAGTGGTGTGCAGGAGGGATCCATGCTGAATTCACAGTTTCTTATCAATATTAATGATTTGCATGACAATTTGTGGTTAACACCAAAATTGATGGTGTAGTGGAGAGTGAAGAAGGTTATCTCAGGTTTGACCTGGATCTAATCAACTGGGGAAAGAACAGTAGTGGGAATTTAATTTGGACAAGTGCAATTTGTTGCATTTGGACAAATAAAACCAGGCCAGGACTTGCACAGCAAGGTATAGTCCATGAAGAGTGCTGTAGAATGGAGAGACCTATGGCACAGATGCAAACTTCCCTGAAAGCAACTTCACCGATTATCAAGGGGGTGAAGAATTTGTTCAGCATGCTTGCATTCATCCATCAGAGCACCGAGTACAAGAATTGGAACATCATATTACAGGTCATTGATGTGACCACATAGGGAGGATTGTGTGTAGTTCTGCTTGCACAACTATTTGGAAGGTTGTTATTAAACTGGAAAGGTGCAGAAAAGATTTACAAGGAGAGCTTGAGTTGGAACAGTCAAGAGACTTCTTTCCCTGGAGGGTAGGAAACTGAGAAATGTCTTTAAAGATTTAAACAAAGTCAGAAGGGGGATAAATACAATGAAAGGTCACAATATTTTTCCAAGGCAGTGGATCTTAAAATGTGCATTGGTTTAAGGTGATCCCTTGTGGTTACTCCCTGTCCATTGATTGGGGTTGGGGGAGGGGGGCTTCCCCTCCAATCCCGGCCCATCAAAGTTTGGTAGCGGAAGGATTCTAGATTGTGGTAAAAGTTTGCCCTGCAAGTTGTCAGAAGAGTGCTATTTGTTTTAGTTTGGAGGATGTGAAATCAATATGGGTAAAGCTGCAAAATGCTAGTGGGAGTTGTGTACAGGCCACCTAATAGTAGCAATGAGGTTAGGCATGGCATTATGCAGAAAATTGGTAATGCGAGCAACAAAGGGATAGCAGTTATAAGGAGTGACTTTAATTTGCATGTAGATTGGGTAAACCAAATTGGTAAGGAGGAAGAGGAGTTCTTTAGAACGTATGCAGGATTGATTTCTAAATCAGCATGTCGAGGAAACAGGCCATTCTAGGCTGGGTATTGAGTAATGGGGAGGGTTAATTAACAAACTTGTTGTGAGGAATCCCTTGGGCAAGAGTGACCACAATATGGTGGATTCTTCATTAGGATGGAATGTGACAGAGATGATTTAGATACAAAGGTTCTGAACTTGAAGAGGGGTAACTTTGATGTTCTGAGATGAGGATTGTCTAAAATAAATTGGCAAATGGTACTGAAAGGACTAACGGCGGAAATGCAATGGTAATCATTTAAAGATAGCTTGGAGAAATTACAACAAATGTACATCTCAGTTTGTTAAAAATAATAAATCAAGGAGGGTAGCACATCTGTGACTAATGAGGGAAATCAAGGAAAGTATCAAATCCAAAGAAGAAGCATATAAGTTAGCCAAAAAAAAAAATATTCCTGAGGATTGGGAGAAATTCAGAGTTCTACAGAGGAGGACAAAGGGAATAATTAAGAAAGGTAAAAGGGATTATGAGAGAAAGCCAGCACGGAACATAAAAAATGACAGTAAAAGTTTATATAGATATTTTTTTTTATCTCCCATCCCCACCTCATCCCTATCTCATACTCATTTTGTGCACAAAGCCTTATTTTGCACCCATGAGCCTATTTCCACTAAATGACCAACCACCCAAATCTTCTTCCCAGGAAGAATGTATAACCACAGCTGGGGTTATACATACACAATGCAATGTCACCAATATTGCCAGTATTTCTAAATGTGCTGTCATCTTCCAAATCTACCCACATCAATCCCACAAAGTTTACAATTGCTACCACATTCAAAATCACATATTCTATTTTATGGGGCTGCTAATAAACCTTTCCCTCCCCACCCCCCACAACCTTCCTGTATCCTTTGAAATGGTTTGGCATATCACCATCCTCTCTTCCAGTATGCAGCTGGCTGGGACCAAAATACAAGTGACTCTTTAACTCTCTATTCTTTGAGCATTATTGACAAAGGTTTCTCTTCGCATTTCCATTGTCACTGCAAGCTTTAGTCATCTGCACTAATATCTCTGTTCCTGAACGAAGAGATCACGATAAGAAAGGGAGGTGATCGTCAATGAATTATGAACTGCCATATCTCAGGATAGTTTGTCTCACAACAGAATACGGGTGGAGTAGGGGCACGGACTTGTGGGTTGGAAGAACCTGTTACCATGCTATATGTTTAAATTTTAAAATTTAAAATAATTGAATTTTACAATTTTTGTGTAAAATTAACAATCTATTTAACTTTGAGGCTCAGATTAACAATCTGGAGACCTGAAATAAAATCTCACCGTGCAGTATAGAATTTAAAATTAATTAATAATTTGGAATTTGAAGGGAAAAAATAGCAAGGACTGCTAAAGACGAACAACCTGATGTTTATTGTGAGAAGACATTGGGTTCAATGATGTCCTTCACATGAAGAAATCTACCATAATTACCTTATCTGATCAACACCTACCAACATGTTTGACTCTAAAATGTCCTTTCAAATGATCTCACAAGGCACTCTGTTCGAGGATAATTAACTGTTAGCAAAAGACTGGTGTAGCCCAATGATACCCGAATACTGAAAATGAATTATAAAAAGCAATTGTGAGAACAACAGAAAGTCTGAATTTTTTTTTTAAAGATGAAGAGAAATTGTTGCATTTCTACATTAATTACCAATTAAACTTGATAGTGCTGGGGCTTAGTAGCATTAACATGTTTTAGTGATTAGATTTACGTCATTGTACATACTGCAAAGACCCTAAATGTATCAATTCCAGGAGGAAAGTAATTGAAAATATAAAGTTTCACTTCTGCAGATTTCAAATTTAAATGTTTGATTTCAACAAAAAATATATATTTTTATATTTTTTCCTTACTTATCCTTCTTGTCTCTGTATCAGAATTCAATTCTCTATTCCTTTTATCTTTCCTTTACTGTATTTGATTTCACTTTTATTTCCATTTACTTTCTTCTATAATACTTTTCTCAACATTTAATTCTCATTGTTTGGGACAGATTAACATCACGTTATTTGCCAAGATCATAGTGACCCCATTGCTCTTCCACTATCTTGCAGGACAAAGAAGTATGAAGTTAATAGAAAAGACAGAACAGAGAGAGAGAAAAAAGAATTGGACTGAAGCCTTCAACAATCTCAGATAAGAGCACAGAAGCTATTGTATGTTTCCTCACGCTCTTAGAAGTAATTTGGCTAAAGAGTATAAAGACAAGAATGGCTGCAAAATGGAGAGAGTGCAGATTAATTCGTAGCCAATTTGAGAGAAAAGGATTTGAATTTTTGATGTCAGGCACAGATCACAAACATGCAGGTCCCCCCCCCCACACAAAAAAAATAACATGGGTGTCACAGAATTTGGGATTCATTTATAAAATATAATACCTAGTGATTTGGAAGAAATGAAATTGTACACTCATGTATGGATCTATAAGTTTCTTCAATTACAGATGTGTCATTTAGTGTGGATGACATCCTGTATCAAGAATGGTTAGTTGTGGGAGCGTGCCACGTGATGACGAGGGGTTAGACTGGTAATCCCTTCTTTCCTTGAAAAAGTTGAGAAAAAGTGATAAAAAGTGATAAAAAAAGACTATAAAAGTTACAGAAATTATAAGGAAGGATTGTTTAAAGAGAAATAGAAGACATTAACAATACCACCAAAGAAGGATAAAGGCCTTACTGCAATACAAGAAACTGAGCAAGAAAAGGAAGAGATATCTACCTTAAGAAAGGATCCTGGAGCTGTCCGTAAGGTAGCATCCAAAGGAAAGAGAGGCCAAACACCGGGGAGACCTTGGACACTGCTGCACAAGGTTTCCTCCGACAATGGCCACCAACATCGACGGAAGAATTGATTCTGCGCATGTGTAGAGCACATAAAAAAAGGAGGAAATTTTTAAAAAATACAAGATACCACAGCTCCTGTGATCAAGAGGAGGACCTGGAAAAGCAAAGGTCAAGAATGACCTATAATCAAGAAAAAAAAGCAGAAAAAGGTGCAGAAGTTTTTTTTATCTTCTGGAGAAATGAAGTAATTTTCAACAATCTATGGTGGTGTTAACTGAGGAAGTGAGGAAGAATGGTGACAAGATGGAGAGATTAATGCAAGAAGTTAACACTAGATTTGAAATTGTGGATGGCAAAATTAAAGGAAATGAATTTGAGATTCAAAATATTAAAGATCAAATGAAAAAAAGGTACAAGCAAAAGCTGCTGCCAAGAATGATCAGTTAATGCAAAATATAGACATTTTGGAAATTTTTTTTTATTGATAATATCAAGATTGTTCAACTTAAAGAAGGGGATGAAATCAAGATTTGGAAAAAAAAAATTACAACGATGGATACCAGAATCTTTGGGTCAGACTGAATTTCAAGGAGATTGAAAGATTGAGCACTGAGACCTCAGCCTTACCAAAGTTCCATCCAATACTTGACAGATTCCTTAGATATGAAGTAAGAGAGAAGATATTAGAGTTGGCAGCAAAACAAGCTAAAGAAAGACAATCATCTTTGATTTATAATGGAAATAAGATTCTCTTTTATCCAGACGTAAATTTTAATTTGTTAAAAAAGAGAAAAGAGTTTAATCTGGTTAAAGATGTGCCATGGATAAAAAGACTAAGCCTTTGTTTGGAGATACCCTGCTGTATTGAAAGTATTCATCCTAGAATTAAATATATAACTGAAAGAATACTGCTATAACTGAAATTATATTGTGTTTCAATAGAGTTTAAAGGGGGAGAGGTTTAACCTATAATATGTGTGATCTATTATATTTGTTAAGTTTAATGGATTATTAGATTTATTGCAAAAATTATAGTATGGGATGGTATGGAATATCGAGTGAGTTAGAGGGGAATATGCTGCTGACCACTGCGGAATCAAGGGCATTAATGTGATTTTTTTTGCATCCCATATAGATCAGGGGATTAAAGATATTTTAACATCAGGCACCTCTGGGGTTTTACTTCACTTTCTTCTTCTTACCTCTTTTCTATTTTTTGTTTCAAGCCTGGAATTTTTAATGTATGTAGTATGTTATATAATGAGAATTAGGGTGATCAGGGATGAGGGAGGGAGATACTGGATGGACATATGTTTTAATATTGGTATTTAATGGCAGGGAAATTGTCTTTAATTAACAGAATTCAGAATCCGATAAAGAGAGAAAGGTAATTAAGTCATATGAAAAAACACTAAAGTAGATGTGGTGTTTTTTACAAGAAACTCACTTAACGGAAATAAAGCATGCAAAACTATCGAGAGATTGGGCAAAAATGGTATTGTCTTCTTCATTAAATTCTAAAGCCAGAAGGGTAGCGATATTAAAAAATAAAAGTTTACCAATTAAAATAGTGGATGTATTTAGTGATAAAGTGGGAAAATATGTGATGGTAAATTATGAAATTTATTTGGAATATTGGACATTGAATATATATGCACTGAAAATAGATGATAAAAAATTTATAGAAGATGTTTTTATGCAATTAGATAATGCAAAGGGGAAAATAAATATGGGAGGAGATTTTAATTTTAATTCAAAGTTGGATAGATCAGGTGGAATTATGATTTAAAAACAAGGTAGTTAAAACAGTGAAGAATTTTATAAATGAAATGAAACTTGTTGACAGTGGAGGAAAATGCATCCTGGTATTAGAGATTATTCATTTTATTCTTTTAGACACAAGACTTATACATGTATAGATATGTTTTTAATCTTCTCTTAACTAAAAGCAAGAGTTCAAAATATTGAATATCAAGCAATAATATTGTCTGATCATTCACTTTTAGTTCTGTCAATTTTATATGAAGAAGAGCAAAATATAGATTATAGATGGATGTTTAATACTGTATTTGTATTGATGCAAATGAAAAATAAAATATACAAAAAAATGGTTAGTTGTGTTCACATGATCTAATGACTTACTTTAATGCCCACTGAACCCGTTGCTATCACAAACATTGGAACATTGATCACATGACATCTTATTTTCCCCAGAGATTAAAGGTCATCTCTTCAGCAGACACAAAGTGATATCACATTCACTGTTTTCATTTCAGATTTCCAACATCTGCAGTTGTTTCAATTTTTATTAATGTTGAATGAACCATGCAATTACACGGCTCTTCGCTTACTGTAATCATAATGAGAATTGATTTTGTACCCTCTACAGTTTAGATTTGTTTTGGCAATGTACAAATGCAGGTCAGATCTTTGCCATTTGGGAATAGTCACCCAAGATGGTTTTAAGTTAGACACAGTGAAAGAAGAATCATTTATCCCTTCAATATTTAATCCATCAAGGCTGATCTGTGAGCTGATTCTGAAAACCCACCTTTGCATCATATTCTTTAATGTCTTTTTCAAACAAATATCTTTAAATCATAAAAGTGAAAGCAAAATCATGTTTTCCAGAAGTTTTAAACTTCTCTCACTTCCTGTATGTGGCAGTATTTCCTACCTTCGAATCTAAAGAAGTCTAACTCCAACTTTTAGACAATTTCACTTGGTCTTCATCTGTCCAACCAGTCAAAATAGCTTTTCTGATATATTGATAACCGATCATCTCCTAACCCTCTAATTTTCAGGGAATAAAATCTCATTAATGCAACAATGACTAGGCATCATTCTGCTAAATCTTTTCTGCAGTCACTCTAAGGCCAAGTTGTACTTTCTAATGTTTAGTGCCCAGAATTGCTGACAATTATATTCGTATAGTCTGTATTGGTTGCACTAAACTTCTCATCACTCCACAGTAATTTATTTTATTGTCCTGAGCAGTTGGAGCACCTTAGATTGATGCAGAAGCAGTCTTTTAGCCTTTATAAAAGCCCATCTCTTTTGGTCTCTCCTGTTTCTATCTTTTTTACTGCCTTGAAAGAATTCAGATTTATACTTTTTTGAACAGAAATAGATGAGCTCATTCCAGACCATTTTTTTTCTATTCAGCAAACCCATTGAGCTCCTGTAATTTAATGCATCACCCTCGACTGGTTAGCTATCTCTATATTGTTGGCAAACTTGATCTCTCCACTTCACAATCTAAATTGTTAATAAATGAAATAAATAGTTAAAGTCCCAAAATTACATTGGGGCATTATGGTCACATCCTTAGAATACCAACAGGAATTCTATCTCCTGCAATTCAACTAAATGGTTAATTAGACAAATAAGTTGCTTTCAATTGTAGCATTTAAACATTAGCTCTTTCTTATGAGAGTCCATTTGTGGCCTGCTAACTGGAATGCGACCAGGTACACAAAATCGCCAATGAACACGGTGACTGCACAGACCCCATGGGGGCCAACAACCTTTGTTCCACATGGCAGGAAACAGTGAGCAACAGTGGAAATGCCACACAGTCGGAGATCGGTGCTGCTGTGACATCATTCACAACGTCAGCAGTGAGAAGTGAATATAAGCAGAGCTGCCAGTGCAATAAATCAGTCTTCGACATCAACTCCTTGTGGTGTGTCTTCTTTCCACACTTTGCATTGGTGACCCCAATGGGAACAAACAGCTCTTCACATGGTTTCTTTGAAGCTGCCAACTTTCGTGGTTCAAAGATGCCCAGTTCCACTTCCGATAGATCAAAGCCGACGACTCACATTAGTATTGCATGGTGAGCTCGCTCGACCAGGAGATGGAAGTAAGGGTCATGATTTCCTACGGCAGCCTCTGGAGCAAGGCAAATACGATGCCCTCAAGGAGCTATTAACTTGCATCTTCAGACTTCCAAGGTGCAAGAACGCTGCCAGATTACTACATATGGACAGTTTGGGGACAGGGCCCCATCCACCCTCCTGAGCAAAATGTTGAGGGGACACAGGCATTGCTTGGTCTTCAAGCAGATTTTCCTGGAGCAGCTGCCTGAAAATATCTGACTCTCGCTTGCCAATGAGCACGTCAGTGACCACAGGAAAGTCGCAGCCTAGGCAGATGTGCTCTGGAGAATGAAAAAAGAAAACAGCACTTTGGTGGAGAAGGTCACTAGGTCCCGCACACAAGGCACAGCAGGAAGACCCTGAGATCCTGACATACAGAACAGCAGTATCCAGCCTCAGGCTGGAGGATGTCGCCATTGGTCCTGGCAACCAGACACTCCTCTACAATGTCTCCATCGGCAAACCCACCCCCCCCTCCCATCATGCCGGCAGCATGGAGGTGGCAGTTATTTGATGGTGCACACCCTGGCACACCCAGATATCAGGAATTTTGTTAAAATGGTGGCCAATAAGCTCATCTGGCATGGCCCTCAAAAACAGGTTTGTCAGTGGGCCAAGTCCAGCAAGCTCTGCCAGATATCAAAAGTGCAGGCACACGTCAACGCACTCTCCCCCAGACTTTTGAGACAACGCAATGCTAGTTCAGCCACATCCACATTGACATTATAGGGCTGCTGCCAGTCTCCCATGAGGCAGAATATCTCCTAATCATGATTGAGTTCTCCACAAGGTGGCTAGAGTCAGTCCCGCTGACCAATACAACCATCAGGACCTACGCCAGGGTACTTATTAACACCTAGTGTCGAGGTTTGGTACATCCAACAGATGTACACAGTTCATTTCGGAGTTCTAGGCAGCACTGGCCAAGTTGCTGGGAACCCAGCTCCACCATATCATCTTCAGGCCATTGAGTTGGTGGAGCAGTTCCACAGACACCTAAAGGCAACCTTGATGGCTTGACTCAAGGGGCGAAACTGGGTGGACGAATTACCCTGTGTCTTCCTGGGGATTTGCATTGCACCAAAAGAGGGCTTCAACGCCTCCTCAGTCGAGATGGTATGCAGCCTACCATTAGTAATACCAGGGGATTTCTTAGCCACCGTCAAGAAGACCCATGGCATCATTGACTAAACTGAGAGAAAAACAGGGTACTCTAGCAACTCCGTAGCCTCTAGTGCACCGCCAGGACAAAACCTACGTTCCCAAAAACATAGAAACCTGTGAGTACATTTTCGTGCAGAGTGGGACACATCAAACTCCTCTGCAATGGTCACTTGTGGCACAACAGGTTGACATGTGTGCTGGATATCGGCAGAAAGGAAGTGACTATCGACAGCCTCAAACCCGCAAACCTGGACATTAGCCAACTGGTCTCCCCACGTGGCAAAGTGTGGAACAGCACTCCGATTGCCGGTTCTGGAAGGGTGGAGGTTTGCGCAGCAGCCTGCTAACCACGATGCAACCCGGTACACAAAACGGCCGACGAATGCGGCGATGAATGCGGTCAATGATCTTCACCCCAGGTGACCACCCACACAATGGGAAACAGCGAGCAACAGAGGGAACGCCGCCCAGTCGGAGATCGGCACTGCCAAGACATCATTCTGATGTCAGCAGCGAGGTGTGAATACAAGTCGAGCTGCCAGAGCAATAAATCAGTCTTCAACTTTAACTCTTTGTGGTGTGTCTTCTTTCCACACTTTGTGGTAGTACACATGCTACAGTCTTCATTAAAAACCAAACGGAAGTCAATATGATTAGCTTCCACTGATATTTCTCAACCATTACTTTAAAAAAATACTCCTCAAAATATTGAAACCATTTTTCAGGCATGTCCCATCATTTTAAAAATTCATTTTTAAAAACTAGATGTTTATGTTTATTTGAAAACAAAATAAACCACAATAACAGACACTGCATTTTCCTTTGTCCTTTCTTAAATATTAATATGACCAAATTTCCAATCTTAATGACACTTCACTGAAATCTTCAGCACATTTTATTCTTCATGACTGCTTTTTTTCTGCTAATGTTAATTTTCTGGAGAAGATATATTTGATCAGTATTATTTTACAAGGGATACCTGGCCTCTTCCACCTCTTTTAGCTATGGTCCTAGTCTAATTCATTGCAGCAACTCTACTCTCATTTACAAAATCAAAATAATTTAAAACAAAAGATTTCATAACACTCTCCTGAATAACATTAATTCCCTCAGGCATTTGCAGGTTTTTTGTCATTATTTTGATAGTTTTGCAAATTTCATTTTAACAGGAAAATCAATTTTGTCACTTTCTTTTTCTTAGAAACCATACAAACAATAGGACACTGCAACACAGAAACAAGCTTTTCAGCCCATCTAGTCTGTGCTGAACTAGTAATCTACCCAGTCCCCAGCTCGTAGCCCTCCATGCCCTTCTTCATATCTCACTGTTAACAGCATGTGTGCTTTATTTTGCAAAGTTGTTTTTCTGTGTTATTATATGCTTGAATGCATTTTTGTCAAATTAAGCACTGACAGTTTGAATCTGAAACACTGGTGTATCTAAATATGCTTTGAAAATCTTCCAGGAACCTTCTATTGATGTTATTAAATTTACTATGACCAGATTCTTTCCCTTCCCATTCCAGGTGGTGATTTGTACTTCTTTTTATTTACAATAGTTGACACATTATCTGTTAGAGAAATGCTAACTAAACTAACCATGATGTGTTTAGATGATGAACTTGGTTTGAGGGGCTGAATGGCCTACTGCTTTTATGTGCAGTAAGTGCAACAGCTTTAAGCGCTGGATATTCGATTAATTTATCCATCATTTCTACAGCATTAGTTGGAACAGCTTGCTGATCTGCGGATGAATTGGAAAGGAAGATATCAGTTGACAATAACATATTTACAGTCAAGCAATCTTTTAGGTCATAATGGAAATAAAGCTTGGTGAGGCGGTTAATCAACAAACCCACCGGTGAAACAACAATTAAGCTTTAAGATGTATGACCTCATCAACAAAATAGTTTGGCAAATATATTTTATTTTGGAAGAGGTAATAACAAAAAGGATATTGTGCTACTTAAACACAATCAACAATATGTTTCTATCTCATTCAATTCTATAATTATGGCAGAAAAGTTCAAAATTAAATGCATGACATAATTTTAAATAGACGTTCATATATTCAAGAGATTATCAAATAATTTCCCAGTTATCAAGACTTCATTGATGTTCTTACTAATGAGAGTTTTATTTCTGTGTCTGTCCCATTATATTGCTTATTCTGGATCCATGGACAGAGACTGTTAACAGCCCACAGCAAGGTGACAGTATTGAAACACAAATTTAAAATGAAATGAGAGAACTAATTTGAAATGTATATTTGAAACCTGGGATACAAAAGGCTGTCTGTATAAATTAGTTCAAAATCAGATTTTCTCATGGTGTATTACATTCAATTTCAACAATCCATTTGACTCAACTAAGTTGTCCACTATTAACATTCCATGGATGCCTCTTTCCTTTCTCATCAGCTCTTATTCATAAGAAAGATTCAGGAAGTTATTTGGACAATGACACAGAACTGTTCATATCAACCTTCATTGAGAACAGCTGTGTTGTTGATCCATTGATTTTGACCATGGTTAATTACTTTAGTGAGGTTGGAAACAAGAATGTATTGTATAGAGATTAAGACTGCCCCCTGCATGTCATTGAACTTCACAAGAGAGATGGCCTCTACCAACATTGCTGCTTCTGCACCGTACTGCCCTCTGTCATGGAAAACATGGGCGGCAGCAGTCAGAAGCAGGGATGCCCTGCAGTGAATGATTCATCTGACACCCCAAAGCATTCATAGTCTGAAACAAATCTGGATTTTCATGACTTAATCTCATTTAACTAGACGAAGGGCACCTGACCAACATTAAACTACTTGATTTGGCATCCCATACAACACCTAAATATCTGCAAATGATTACAGGGGCACCATCTATAAGAATCACCATTGTAACTCACCTAAGGTATTTACCACAGCACATCACAAACCCACGACCAGCATCTGCAGGTTCTCTCCAACTTGTATCAAAATATCTTACTTGCCATAGGATCTTGGAACAATGTGCTCAGTAATTGGCTGGGAGCAATGCACCAGAAGGATTATAATAATTCAAGAAGACACTTGTTCAAGGGCAATTGGGGATGGCCTGACTAGCAATAGTCATTCTTCATAAATTCATAAACAAAGATTTTCCCATTCACACTTTTCAATTATTTCCATTATCCCAATCAGTAAGAATTTTGATTTTATTTCATGTTACCTCCCTCTTGCCTCCCATTACTTTGCACAACTCCTCCATTCAAGCCTTCATTCTCCCCATTATTTACCTCAACATTGTGAATATGCTAAATGTTTCTATATTTAATTATCAGTCCTACTTTTTATGGGGCCTTGATTCCTTACCCTGCCCTACCTGACTTCTTCCTATCAATTATTGAACCTTGTCATCCTACTCTCAATTGGGTGATGTGTCTTACAGGCAATGATTCATTTTTAACAAATACTGTTGCAAAATATGGCATCAAGAAAGATTAATCTTTTAATTACTTCAGCTGTTCTTCCCTCACACAACAATCCTTCTCTCTTGCATTTGTCTTCAAATTCTTTTTCTTTTATGACATTCTTGTCATGAGGTGCTACACACTGAGCTAATGGAAGAACACACAAACATCACTATGGCTAAAGCAAGAAGGATTCAATTTTAAAAATGTACTACTTTTAAGTCACTTCCTGTCCCAACATTTTCAGCCAGAAGTGTTTGTAGCCCCTGTTTGTAGTCTTTCTGGCCATTGAAGAAAGAGACCCGGCGCCATCTTGAGCACAGCTCCACCCTAACCCTACATCTGACATTTTGACCAGGGGTTTGCGGTACTGGTGCCGTTACACATTGCCTCTACACCATTTCCCCCCAGAACCATCAACACAAATGTTCACAACAGAGTGGTCATCCAGTTGGGAGGTCTGCCTCAGCATCGTGGGGCTAGAAATTCCACTGGCCTAGTTAAGTCCAAATGGGCCGGCTTAAGGTGGTCCATGGTGAAAATCTCTTCCCGGTCCCCAATGTCCAAAACAAAAGTGGGTCAGCAGGAACATGTGACTGTGGCTGACCAAGACATGAAGTAGGAATTGGTGCCAGGTTACATAACTTATCACGGAGTCAGTTCAGCACCATAGAAGGCTGATCTTTCTGCCCCTGTGCGGCTGGCACAAAATCTCCAGGAACAATGAGGGGTGAACCAAAACCAATTTGGCCGAAGAGCAGTGTAGCTGAGTCATGTGGATGTTGAACAGCACCCAAGATAGTTCATCCACCCAATTTGGTCCGGCGAGACGAGTCATCAGCATTGATTTAGGATGTTGGTGTAAGCATTCTACCAGGCCATTGGACTGGGAATGATACACTGTTGAGTGGTGGAGTTACGACCCCCATAATTTTGCCAAAGCCAACCATAGGCTGGAGGTGAACTGGGCTCCATGATCTGAAGTGATATGTGTAGGGAGACCAAAGCGGGCCAGCCAGTTTTTAACACAACCCTGCAGATGTGTCCATCAGCAGGGTAGCTTCTGGCCAATGACTGAACCGGTCCATCAAAGTGAGGAGGTACTGGTAGCCCTGCAAGACTGGCAGGGGCCCGACTATGTCTACGTGGACGTGGTGAAAACGATGGGCTGCAGGCATGAACTGCTGCAGGGATAGGCTTTAGTATGACGCTGCACCTTAGTGGACCTGTATTTTACACATGTCTTCACCCATGCTGTGACCTGCTTCTGGAGTCTGTGCCAAACAAATTTACTGGCCACCAACTTGATTGTTGCTCAGATAGAAGGCTGGGAGAGTCCATGGATGGAGTCAAAGATGGGCTGCTGCCAAGAAGCTGGGACTATCTGACAGGGTTGACCAGTGGACTCATCATACAGGATCGTATGATCCCTAGAACACAACTGCACATCCTCTAATTGGAGTCTGGAAACTGTGGTCCTGTAACTGAAGATCTCATCATCCTTTTGCATGGCCACTAGCTTCATAAAATCAATGCTTTCCATCAGAGAGTTCAAGAATGGCTTCAATAAGGCATCCGCAACAACATTATCTTTGCCTGAGATGTGCAGAACCCGAGTCATGAACTCAGAAATCTAGGACAAGTGCCGTTGCTGGCGTGTGGACCAAGAATCTGAAATCTTTACAAGAGCAAAAGTCAGTTGCTTGTGATTCAGTGAATACTGTAAAAACCCTGTTCTCTAAGAAGTAACGGAAGTGGCAAATGGCCATGTACAGGGAAAGGAGTTCCCTGTCAAAAACACTGTATTTGGCTCCTGGAGATGGCAGCTGAAGAATGCTAGGGGCTGCCAGCATCCATCAATATACTGTTCAAGCACCCTGCTGACCACTGTCAGATACACCCACTGTGAGGGCGGTTTCAACTTCAGTCCTGGGGTGGACAAGTAGAGTTGCATTGGCTAAGGCTGTCTTCACTGCCTTGAAGACGCTGTCGAGTCAGCATCCCACAAGAAGTCCTTGGCTTTACCCGCCATTATGGTAAAAAGTGGATGCATGATGCGGGCCACTGACCGTAGGAAATGATGATTGAAATTGGCCATCCCAAGGAACTTCTGGAGGCCCTTGACTGTAGATGGTCTGGGAAACATTGAATGGCTTCAACCTTAGAGGGTAAGGGTACCGCCCCATCACTGGGAATCCTGTGGCCTAAAAAAAATCAATGGAAGTGCAGCCAAACTGACACTTTTCAAGGTTGACAGTGAGGCCGAAATCACTGAGGAGGTGCACCAGATGTTCCTTGTAGCTATTGCTAGTGACCAGTATGTCATCAAGGTATATGAACTGAAATCCAGTCCTCGAACCACCATATCCATAAGGCACTGGATCGTCTGTGCCATGTTTTTCAATCCAAAAGGCATCCACATAAACTGAAATAGGCCAAAAAGTGTAATAATGGCCATCTTGGGTATGTCATCAGGATGTATCGAAATTTGACAGTAGCCCTTCACCAAATCCACTTTTGAAAAAAAATGTATGCCTCATGCAAACTCTTGGATATGAGGGACAGAATAGCGGTCCAGGGTCATGCAATCATTGAGCCTGTGGTAATCGCCACAAGACCTCCAGCCCATGTGAAACCATGTGCAAAGGGAAGGCCCATAGGCTGTCAGACTGCCGGACTATTCCCAACTCCTCCATGCATGTGAACTCCTCCTTAGCTAGGTGGAGTTTGTCAGGAGGAAAGCAGCGCACCCTGGCACGTAGAGGAGGGCCTTGGTTGGAAATATGATGTTGCACCCAATGCTTCAGCATGGCGGTGCTGAACTGAGGCATCAGTATAGACAGGAATTCGGCTAAGATCACGGTGAATTCGTTGTCCAAAAGGGCTAAGGAGTCCAGGTGTGGGGCTCATGCCACATTCAGGGAAATGGATTGGAACATACGTGCATGGACCAACTGCTTAGCCTTCCGGTCAACCAGAATACTGTGTACCCGTAGAAAGTCGGTTCCTAACAGTGGTCATGTCACTGCAGCGAGCGTGAAGTTCTATGTGAAAGGGGTGGAACTAAACTGCAACTGGACCCTGCGCTTACTAAAAGTGCAAATTATATCCCAGTTGGCAGCCACGAGTCTGGGCTCCTGTGCCCTGTTGCGAGTTTCCTACGCTGTAGGTGGTAGGACACTTATCTTGGCCCTGGTATCCACCAGGGCCACACATTGCATGTCCCACACATGCAAAAGGCTGTCACGGTGGCCAGCCGTTGTAGCCATTGCTGACAGCTGGCCTTGCCGTTTCCCATATAGGTGCAAGGGGGGCCCATGTACCAGTGGTCATCTGAACCCCACCGACAATGGTAAAAACATCAATGCTGCCATTCTGCCTTTTTGTCCTTGCAGGGTGGATGGTCTGCCGGTGGACTGGACCAACACTGGGGTCGCAAAACCTGGAGCACAGAGGATACTCTGTCCTGCCTAACTTTCCACTATAAGTCTGTCAGGAGGGCCACTCCACAGGGTCGGTGAAGTTGGCATGAGTTAATAGGAGCCTAACGTCATCTGACATCTGCTCGAAGAATGCCTGTTCAAGCATTTTGAGTGGCCTTCAGCCAGCGCGAGCATTTCGTTCATTAGCTCAGAGGGGGTTCTATCTCCCAACCCATCCAGATGCATGAGGACATTCGCATTAGGACAGGCTGATGGTTCTCAACAGTGGAGCTTTTAATGCCATCTATTTACCCTCCTCCGGTGACACATGAATAAAGTCGTCCACTCTGGTAGCAGTCTCCTGGTCCAACACAGCCACCATGTAGTAGAATTTAGTGGATTCAGCTGTAATTTGGCATAAGTTGAACTGGGCTTCTGCCTGGTCAAAGTACAACCGGGCTCTGAGAGGCCAGAAGGCTGGCAATTTTATTGACATGGCATTCAATGCTGCTGCATCCATATCTGGCCCAAAGTAATTTTGACCTTTGGGGTCATTAATTGTACTGAGGTGCTACACAGAGCTAATGGAAGAACACACAGACACCTCTGTGGCTGAAGCAAGAAGGATTTAAATTTAAAAATGGCACCACTTCATGTCCCAAGCTTCTCAGCCAGAAGTGACATCATTGCATCATCCCAGCATGCTCCCTGTTTGTAGTCTTTCTGGCCATTGAAGAAAGCGACTCGGCGCCATCTAGAGCACAGCTCCGCCCTAACCCTCCATCTAACGTTTTGACCAGCGGTTCACACGATCACGATACTGGTGCCATTACACGTTGCCGGTGTCACTACATTCTCTTGCTTCATTCCTTGATTTCCTTTCTTACTCCTCTGAAGCTATGTCACTCCACTGAAAGATGCGTTATTTATTATACAACATGAGAGACTGCATAGACATTAACCATATTGCATTTCTGCAAACTAAGATACATTCTCCGATAATATCTCAGTCGGTAGCCCTCCAAATGCAATTATTAAACAGAGTGTTTTCTGTCTGCAAGTTCTGAATGTCGTTATTGATAACCTTCAATCACAATAAGTTACATGGCACACAGTCTGCATATTGAAGATTACACAAAATAGCTTCCAACAATGAGACTGTGGAGAGTATATATTGAACATATTTTAGTCTAAATCCTCTCTCTCACCTGGAACTCCCTTTTTAAGTCTTTCTGCTTCATTCTCTGCCAGGGCACAGAATTGAAACAGCTCCTAAAGCTTCATTCTCTGCCAGGGCACAGAATTGAAACAGCTCCTAAAGCTACTTAATACACGTTGGTGATAAAATCAATGAATAATTCCTTCTATTTAATGATATCACAGGAGCTTATGATACAATTGCCTTCAACACAAAAATATTACGAAACAACATTTGATTTTCGCACTGTGGAGAAGACCACATTGTGAACAGTGGAATGCAGTACATGAGATTGAAGGAAGTGTTTGGATTGCCAGATAGAGAGATGGGCAGAACTGTAAGAACAGGTGCTGCATCTCATGAAATTGCATGGGAAGGTGCCTTAACAAGGGAATGGTTGCGAGAGATGGAAGAGCAGACCAGTGCGTTGCAAAGTTATCAAGCATTAGGAATGCTGAAAGGAAGGAAACAAATTGACTGCTGGTGGAATCTTGCTTAATGTGGTAAAGTTGCAGAGTTGTTGAATGGGGAAGACTTTGGGGTAGACAGTGAGAACCAGGGGATTGCTATTTTTGCTCATTTTGGGAGGACAGAGGCTGAGAATAGAGGTGTGATAAATAGATAAGATCCACCCAAGAGCTCCATCAACTATGGTAGAGAGGAAACCATGTTTAAGAAAGAAGAGCACCTCTGTGGAAGCTCAATATTTGACCAAATATGATGGAGATGAAGGAACTGAGAGATTGGAATCCTTGCAGGAGGAAGGGTGGGAAGAAATATGGTTGAGAAGACTGAGGGAATCTGTACCTAGCCCCGAGATGGTGATGGAGACATTTAGAAAGGGAAAGGAAGGGTTAGATATAGAACAAGTGAATGTGAGAGCTGGGTAGAAATTGGCAGCAAAAGCAATGAGATTCTTGAGTTCTATATTAGTGCAGGAAGCAGCATTGATCAAGTCCTAAATGTACTGGAAAAATAGTAGATTGAGGGAGGCTACCTATGATTGAAAAAGGAACTCTTTCACCTGACCACCAGATGCAGATGAAGGTTTCCTTAGCTAAACCATGAATTTGGAAAGTGTGACTGGAGCTGAAGAAAATGTCAATGTGAGCATAATTTCAGCAAAATGAATGAGTGCTTGTAGAGAACTGCTTGGGCAGTCAGTTAAGGAAGAAAAGTGGATTGTCCTAAGACATTTCTAATATGGAATGAAGGTACAGATGGTGAAGATGGACCAGATGGGATCAAATAATTGCAAACAGAGTATGAAAGGTCATCAAAGGTGTCAGGAAGACATAAGTATGCTTGAGTAAGAAAAGGCTGAAATAATGAATGCCTCCCTTTATGAATCTTGGAAAAAGAATTAAAAGTGGGCTGTGCAAGATTAGGAATCTGTAACAGTGTTGGATGTAAATAGAGGATCTCCTGAGGAAATAACTCTCTGGGAGATGATGGCATGATCAAGGTCTGGAGGGAGAGTTTGGGTAGAGCAGATATTTGGCCTCGAAAAGATGGAGGTCAGTTCATCATCAGATACTGAGTAGTTTGGAGTACTGTGTGCAGTTTTGCTCACCTACCTACAGGAAAGATATCAATAAGACTGAAAGTGTGCAGAGAGAAAGTTGCTGGGATTTGAAGAGCTGAGTTAGAGAGAAAGGTTGAACAAGTTAGGATTGTATTTTCTGAAAATGGGATGGTGAGGTGGGGGGTTGACAGAGGTATATAAAATTATTAGGGGTATATAAAATTATTAAGGGTGTAGATGGCTTTTTGCCCACAAAGTTGGTTAAGACAAGAATTAGAGGACATAGATACAGGGTGAATGTTAAAATGTTTAAGGGGAACATTTGAGGGACAAGCTACCAGCGGAAGCGATGTATGTGGGTCAATTTCAACATTTATGGCAGCTTGTTCCACATGTTCAGCACCCTCTGCATGAAGAAGTTTCCCCTAATATTCCGCCAAAACAAGTCACCTTTCACCCTTAACCCACATCCACTAGAGCTTGTCTCACCTAACCTCAGGAGAAAAAGAATGCTTGCATTTACTCTATCTATACCCTCATCATTTTATATACCTCTATCAAATCTTCCTTGATTTTTCTATGCTTCAGGAATACATCAACACGTTATCAGAGGTAAAAACACAATGGAGGTGAGAATGAGGGACTTCCCTGAGGCCAGCAGTCAGGGCAAGGAAAGTAGACTGTGGCAAGGATTCCCCCACAGTAGGCAGCACCATGGTGTAGCAAGTCATCCTACTGCCTCACAGTTTTAGTGATGTGTGGAGTTTGCACATTCCAGAGGCACTCCTAGGTTCTCCAGTTGCCTCATTTATTCCTGGTTGGTAGGTTAATTGGCTGCTATAAATGATCATAATTCAAAATTGGGAGAAGTTTATGGAAATGTGAAAGAGATGCATTTGCAGGGCATTAAGTGGGGGAATCAGATCAATGGGGTTGTTGTGGGAGTCAACATAGATTTGATGAGCCAAATTGCCTCTGTCTTTTGCACAGGAAAATATGAATAAACATATCGGTAAGTAAAGATTACAAAAATATATGAAATACAAATGGGAAGCAGGCTAAATGTTGCTGAACTGATGCAGCTCCAAGCTTGAATCGCATGCCTTTCCATGAGAGTCTGGACACACAGCCTTCAGGACTGGCTGTGAATGCAGTTCTTATTCGAGTATCAAATAAATTGCATCTTTGAGCTCAGGATGGGTTTTGCTCTGGTTCATTACGATTCTAATTTTGTCATTGAGCAGACCTCTGCTGACAAATGTGTGCTATGTGGATGGTCCAGTGACTCTCTGACGATCACTATTCATACACTACTTTGTTTTTACACAATACAGAAAAACAAGCAGGTTCCAATGGTGAAATGCTCAGACACTGAAGCCAAGTGACCCTCTGGTTATTTATATTTACACAGCAATCATCTGATGATAAAAGACAGCACACAGTGAAGGCAGATTAGCTCGATGCTGAAGTGATAACTCCTGCTGCACAGTGCAGCACAATTATATTTTGGCAAATAGACTTGACAATCTATTAAATGAAAGATCAGTGCAAATCAAAAGAGTGTGAAATTGCAAGTGATTCTGCATCTGTACCATGAGTTAAGCATTACTCCCAGTTGAGTCTTCGGAGAGGGAACTGGCATTTCAATTTGACAGTGACAGAAGACAACCTACCAGAAGATGTACAAACTATGTCCTATCATCAGCTGCTCCATTCTTCTCTACACCTTCAACACCAGGATTTTTGACTATACAGAATGCAGATAGGAAGAAAATCAGGTCATTGCATAACATGAGAGAGGGGACAATTTCTCTGTTCCTATCATGCTTGCTCAATCAGTAATTATTGTGTTAGCAATCACAGTTTCCATTCAATCTGATGAACACACTGAAGGAGTAAATATCCAAGAACTTAATCTCATCAAATATAATTTTAACAGGTAATGTATCTTTCAGTATGCATGGAATTTAATATTATTCCCTGAGTGTTCTTAAAATATAAAGTTAAAATTCACTAATAACTTTTTCAAACTTCTTCCTCCATCATGAATATCAGTCAAGAGTAGTGCAGAGAGCAGGAAGGACATAGTCTTTAATGTGAACAGGTATAAAATATCATTTATTAAAGGGAATTAAAAGGAGGAGTTTTAAATTGGGGGTGGGAATGATTTTTGTAATATGAAATAGGACCTGGTGGAAGTAGATTGGGAAAACTGAGAAAGGGGAAACAATATCAGATACAAAAGATGCATTGTGTATATGAGTTGGAATGTCATAGTGCAACTGTACTAAACATTAGTCAGACCACACTTGGAGTGTCTTGTGCAGTTTTGGCTGTTACATTACACAAAGGATGTGGCAGAGTTGTGTGGTGATACAAGTATATGCAAATATGACTGTCAATGGGTAGCTGGCCTGTCCCCCACTGATGACTTGCTCCCTGGTAACTCCTCCCCTTATAGCCCTGGAATAAAGATCGACCTCCCTCTCCCTGCCCTCAGTCGACCACTTGGAATCAGGCCAGCTACAAGTCTAAAGTGTAATAAAGCCTATCATTCCTCACTCTATGACCTCGTAGTCATTGATAGAGTGAATCACATTGCCTGGAATGGGGGGAATTCAGTTACAGAGTGATTGAATAGCCTGGTTTATTTTAAGCAGCGTGTTGGACGTAGAAGTTTGTAAAACTCATAATTTGTAAAATAATGAGGGCATCAACTGAGTCAGTCTTTTTTTCCCTTAGGTAGAGGAGTCTGAAATAGATTTAAGAGGGGTAAATTTTTCCACATGGATATTTACATGGAACAAGCTGTCAGAAGAGGTGTAAGAGGCAGAAACAAATGCAATGTTTAAAAGACAATTGGACTTGGATAAAAAGGGAGTGATACAGGCACAATGTAGACAAATGGAAATACTCTAGATAAGCATCGCAGTCATTTACAATCATCTGGCATTTATAATAATAATTTAACCAAAGGAATGATTCACTACCATTTAGTCTTTTGTCAATGAGACCAGGAAATTAATAAATAAATAATCTGGTGATAAATGGAAATTAACAATTGATTAGTCCTTGGTCCTTTTATAACCTGTGTTTAAGATTTAAATTCAGTCCCCTGTAGTGCAATGTAATACCTCCTTCTGTCTGCTTTAAATGCCATGCAAATTTACAAAATCACAATGTGTTGGCTGTGCTGATCCATAATTATATCCAAAGGGACTATCGAGACAGGAATTGAATATACTGCCTCTGAGAGTCATTGTTGGGACAAGATCTATTGTTGGGCCAGATGTGCTCTTAGGAAGTACAGTATTAAATAGTTTGCACCTTGTACCATGTACACTTAATCCATTTGAAGAATTATTTTGATAGGAGATACTGGACAGTGACGGAATGTGATCAAGGTTTCCTGGAAAATACAAATTACCAGGATCTGTAGAAAATACAATGCAATAGCAAGTATTGGTGAAAAAGAGGCACATTAAGCAATCCCTATGCCATAGGTGCACTGTGAATTGCAAAGGATTGCTTAAGGTGGTATTTGAGTGGCAAGTGAAGGTTGAGAACACTGCTGTAGACCCAATTGTTACTGAAATAGTTTGCTTGATGAAAATTGTCATTGGTCCATTTTTTTTGGAGTTATGTAACCGTGCACATAACAAGTCAATGAGATATAATTAAAACAGTGGTTTTCAAACTTTTACTTTCCACCCATTTACCACCTTAACCAATCCCTTACTAATCACAGAGCACCTATGGCATAGGGATTGCGTAATGTGGAATGTGAGCTTAGGGGTGCAGTTTGAAAACCACTTCTTTAGATGATTGAAACTCCAATCACATTAAAGCATGAATTGAATAACAATTCCATCATAGTTTTTCATGTTGATTTGTTGTCAATAAAAGATTAATTTTGGCAGAAAGGTGTACAACCTACCATGCAAATGTCATTAACTTATCAAGGTTTCCTCAACAGCATCTGGAAGACTAACATATAGAAAGATAACAACTCTATAGCAGGTCAAACAAAGAATCCTACCTATCAATCAAGGGTAATTAGGAATGATCACTAAATACTTCTGTTTGTGACTGAATATGAGTGAAGATTAACCAGAATTCCCAAAGGAACAAAATTTCCATAATATTTCCTGCCATTTATTCATAATGTTAATGTCTTGATGTTTTTAAATTTTGAGTACTAGATCCACCGAATCAATATGACAAATATTATTTATACATCCAATCAATAGCAAGTGCATACATCTGTTGACCAATCACACTTTTACAAATCTGAATATTTTACTTCCTTGTGCATTTGCAAAGGAAGTTTATCAACCATAAGCAGGCAGATGGGATTAGTTTATATTGGCCTCATAGTTGGATTAGACATCATGGGCTGAAGGAGTGCCCCCAAGTTAGAGAAGGGTGCTCCGTAGAAGTGGAGTAGGATGCAGCTGGTTATGGAGGATAGCCTTGATCAATCCTGCAACTAAATGGGAGTTAAACAAGAAAATCTGCAGATGCTGAGTTTGCATGCAATACACAAACGTGCTGGAGAAACTCAGCAGGTCATGCAGCATCCATAGGAAATAAAAGATAACCAACGTTTCAGGTCTGGGCCCTTCGTCAGGCATAAGAAAAATCAAGTAGATGCCTGAACAAAAAGGAAAGGGGGGGGGGTAGGAGAAGGGGATGAAAACAGGCTGAAAAGTCATAGGTGGATACAGATGGGATGGTAGAAGAGAAATAGCTGAGGTGAGAGTGGGAGAGGGCAGAAAGTAGCTCTCTGATAGGAGAAGGAAGGATTATGATGTGGAGAGCAGGAGGAAAGGAGACAGACAGATAGGGAGAGAGAGACATGGAGAAAGTGTTGAGTTGAGAAAGAGTATCAAGGTTGGTGGGTTCACAGAGAGATGAGTCTGGACATAAGAGTTTGAAATCACACGTAACTTTTATTAACACATCAATTTATAGAATTACATGGGAAAATTATAATAGGAATAAAACACGCACAATTTATAAAAGAGAATGGGAAAATATTAAGCAGTACACAATTACTAATTCATGCAGTTGGTGCCGACAATCGCACGCTATAAGCAAGGGTAATACACATACTCCCAGACCCCTGATTATTGGGAGGATGCTCTAATATATTCTGTACGCATGGGTATACACATCCTCCCAGACCTCTGATCAATTGCAGATAGCTCTAGTACACAATGTACACACAGGAGTATGCACACACTTCTGGACCCCTGATTGTCAGGAGGTGCAGCTTTACTCCAATTATTGATCTATAGCAATACTACAGTTCAGCTTCAGTACAGTGCACACCTTACCCACAACCATTCCAAGCGACGTTCACAGTAGAGAGCTGACATGGAAAAGTGCCTGGGTCTCAGACCATGTGGCTAAATACAGTACTAATCTGTGTCTAGCCAATAGTGATCCTGAGTGATTTGAATTAGCCAATGGCGAGGTGAGCACTAATTAGCAGCTGGAGTTCAACCTCGACTGACAGGTGATGTGATTTCTGAATAAGTTCCAGACGGGGATGGATATGTGACCACCCACATTACACACATTCCAGTCAGGTAGGGAGGTCACATTTCCTCTACACACAACACAACTGGCATGGTAAGCATTGTGGTTAGCTCACACTATTTCAGTGTGAGTAATCCGGGTTTAAATCCATCGCTATCTGTAAATAGTTTGTACATTCTCCCTGTGACCTGTGTGAGTTTTCTCTGAGTGCTCCGGTTTCCTCCCATCCTCCAAAAAATATATGGGTTTGGTAGGCTAGTTGGGTGTAATTGGGTTTCTTGGCTGGAAAAGCCTTCTACTGTGCTATATCAATAAAATAAAATTAAACCACATCCAGGGTTTTAGTACTTTGCGCACAGTGTTGACATCATGCTGAAGAACTCCCACTACAGCTTCAAAGCTGATTTTGAGTGTTTCCTGCACCCCTTGGCATTGAGGATTTCTCTTGAGCCCCCCACCTCCACTAATATTATGAAAATAGCATTGAAATATCAAGATGTTCACTCTTGTCATTGGTCTGTTAGGAAATGCATCAACATTTTCAAAGATGTATGATGATATCTAGCATTGTTTGGAAGCAATGAGTGCTTTCCTGTGGAAGTGCCCCTCAGCAAGTATTCAGCATTGGATACTGCTGGGGGGAAACAGCCTATCAGGGATGAGTCGTGGGGGCCAGGTCTCTGGCACAGGAGCTGCCCCTGAGTCTCAGAAGGGAAGGAGGGATAAGAACAGGGTAATTGTGGTTGGGGACTCACTTGTCAGAGGGAGGGACAGATAGGAGGTTTGTTGGATGAGATCGGGGATCCAGGTTGGTCTGTTGCCTCCCTGCTGTTAGGGTCAGGGATGTCTCTGATCAAGTTCACAGAATTCTGCAAGGGAAAGGTGAGCAGCCAGAAGTCGTGGTCCATGTGGGGACCAATGACTTAGTTAGAAGTGGGGATGAGGTCCTGAAACAGGAAAACATAGAATTAGGCAGGAAGTTAAAAAAGCAGGACCTCTAAGGTAGTAATCTCTGGATTGCTGCCAATGCCACGCGCTAGAGAGGGTAGTAATAGGAGGATGTGGAGGATGAGGAGGATGAATGCATGGCTAACGAGCTGGTGCAGGGGGCAGGGGATAAGATTTTTGGATCATTGGGATCTCTTCTGGGGAAAGTCAGACCTGTACAAAAGGGATGGACTTCACTTGAACTGGAGGGGGACCAATATCCTGGCAAGCAGATTTGCTAGAGCTGTGGGGGTGGGTTTAAACTAGTTTGGCAGGGGGGTGGGGAGCAGAGTTTGCGAGCAGTGTCTAGGGTGCATTGTCACCTAGTTAAGAATGATAAAGATAACAAAGGAAGGATGGAGGTTAAGGTAAAAGGTAGAAAAGGGAATATATGTGAGGGTCATTCTCTGAAATGCATGTACTTTAATGCAAGAAGCATAGTGAACAAGGTAGATGAGCTTAGAGCATGGATTGGCACTTGGAATCATGATGTTGTGACAATTAGTGAGACCTGGTTACAGGAGGGACAGGACTGGCAACTAAATATTCCAGAATACAAATGTTTTAGATGTGATAGAACAGGGGGTAAAAAAGGGGGAGGAGTTGCTCTGCTTGTTAAAGAGGACATTACTGCCGTGAGGTGGCAGGATGGTTTGGAGGGATCGTCCAGTGAGGCTGTTTGGGTGGAATTGAGGGGTGGAGGAGGCATGAGGGAGTGTATTATAGACCACCAAATGGGCCAAGAAAATTGGAAGAACAAATTTGTATGGAGATAGCATATATGTGTAATAAACATAAGGTAGCGATCATGGGAGATTTTAACTTCCCTCACATTGATTGGGATACCCATACAGTAAGAGGGCTGGATGGGCTAGAGTTTATCAAATGTGTACAAGATAGTTTTCTTAATCAATATGTAGAGGAACCGACTCGGGACGGTGTAATACTGGATCTCCTATTAGGGAACGAAATAGGTCAGGTGTCTGAGGTTAATGTTGGAGAACAAATTGGGTCTAGTGATCACAACTCTATTAGTTTTAGGGTAGTTTTAGGGAAGATCAAAGAAGTTGAGGTTCTGGATTGGAGAAAAGCAAATTTTGAAGGAATAAGAATGGATTTGGGGAGTATTGAGTGGGACATTATTTTTTTCAGGAAAGGATGTAAATGAAAAACGGAGAATATTCAAAGAAGAAATTTTGAGAGTACAGAGTAGATATGTCCCAGTGAGGATCAAAGGAAAGGCTGGAAGTCATAGGGAGCCTTGGTTTTCAAGGAATATTAGTAATTTGGTTAGGAGAAAGAGGGAGGAGTACAGAGGTATAAACAGCAGGGTGCTGAGAAATTGAAAGAGGACTACAAGGAGTGTAGAAAAAATCTTAAGAAAGAAATTAGAAAGGCCAAAAAGAGGCTCGAAGAGGCTTTGGCAAACAGAGTAAGAATACATCCAAAGAGTTTCTATAGGTACATTAAAAGTAAAAGATTAGTGAGGGATAGAATTGGACCCCTTGTAGATAGGGAGGGTAGGCTATGTGAAAAGTCAGAGGAGATGGGGGAAATTTTAAATGATTTCTTTTCCTCGGTATTCACTAGGGAAAAAAATATTCAACCAGTTGAAGTAAAGAAAAATAGTGGGGAGGTCATGAATCATATAAGGATAACCGAGGAGGTAGTGATGGCAGTGTTAAAAAGATAAAGGTGGACAAATCTCTGGGTCCGGACAAAGTATTCCCAAGGACACTCTGAGAGACTAGTGTACAGATAGTGGGGCCATTAACAGAGATATTTAGGATGTCACTGGGCACGGGGGTAGTGCCAGAGGATTGGAGGGTGGCTCACGTTGTTCCACTGTTTAAGAAAGGGTCCAAATGTAAGCCAGGAAATTATAGACCTGTGAGTCTGACGTCTGTGGTGGGTAAGTTGATGGAAAGTGTTCTGAGGGATGGCATTTACAAATATTTGGAAGAACAGGGATTGATAGGAAGTAGTCAGCATGGTTTTGTCAGGGGTAGATCATGCTTAACAAACCTTATAGAGTTTTTCGAGGGTGTTACAAAAAAGATTGATGTAGGGAAGGCTGTGGATGTTGTCTATTTAGACTTTAGTAAAGCTTTTGACAAAGTTCCCCAAGGAGGTTAGGAAAAAAGGTGGAGGCATTAGGTATAAATAAGGAGGTAGTGAAATGGATTCAGCAATGGTTGGATGGGAGGTGCCAGAGAGTACTGGTAGAAAATTGTTTGTCAAATTGGAGGCCGATGACTAGTGGAGTTCCTCAGGGATCGGTCCTGGGTCCACTACTGTTTGTTATATATCTTAACGATCTGGAAGAAGGGGTAGTGAATTGGATAAGTAAGTTTGCAGATAATACAAAGATTGGTGGTATTGTGGACAGTGAGGAAGATTACCGTAGCTTAAAAAGAGATATAGGAAAGCTAGAGGAGTGGGCTAAGAAATGGCTGATGGAATTTAATATGGATAAGTGTGAAGTGTTGCGTTTTGGAAAGGCAAATCTAAATAGGTCATATACATTGAATGGTAGACAATTCAGGAGTGCAGAGCAACAAAGGGATTTAGGAGTTATGGTAAATAGTACCCTCAAAGTTGATACTCAGGTAGATAGAGTGATGAAGAAGGCATTTGGAATGTTGGCCTTCATAAATCGGAGTATTGAATTCAAGAGTTGGGATGTTATGATGAAATTGTCCAAAGCATTGGTGAGGCCAAATTTGGAATACTGTGTGCAGTTTTGGTCACCAAATTATAGGAAGGAAATAAACAAAACAGAGAGAGTGCAGAGAAGGTTCACGAGAATGCTGCCAGGATGTCAGGGTTAGAGTTACAGAGAATGGTTGAGCAGCCTGGGGCTTTTTTCTCTGGAGCATAGAAGATTGAGGGGAGATTTGATGGAGGTGTTCAAGATTTAAAAAGGGACAGAGAGAGTCAACATGGATAGGCTTTTTCAATTAAGAGTGGGGGATATTCAAACTAGAGGCCATGATTTGAGATTGAAGGGGGAAAATTATAAGGGGAACATGAGGGGAAATTTCTTCACGCAAAGGGTGGTTGGGATGTGGAATAAGCTTCCGGCGGAGGTGGTTGAAGCAGGAACGTTATTTACATTTAAGGAAAGACTGGATAATTAGATGGAGGGGAGAGGATTAGAGGGTTATGGACCAGGCGCTGGTCAGTGGGACTAGGAGGGTGGGGATTTGTTCCAGCATGGACTAGTAGGGCCAAACTGACCTGTTCTGTGCTGTAAGTGGTTATAGTTCTTGAAGCAATGCAGGGAAGCCTTCTGCGAATATCAGTTAATTTTAGCTGGTGTAAAGCAGTTCCTAAAATTACACTTCTGTTATTTTTGCTGACTGGATTTGTACTTGAATTCTAAGTTGCACATATATCATTATTCTATATGTTTTCCAGTGCCCCTTAATTACAAGACTTATATTATACACTTGACATCCAATCTAGAATCTAAGAGTTAATTCTAAATACTTTACATTGCTTTGCATTGTTAAACATTCTGAACATTTTATCTTTGCAGTGATCCTCAGTTATTCCCAAAGAAATGGGTAGGCACACACTTCATCACTGCATGTTAAATAGTGCACAATTTTCTATTTTGTCCTGCAAGCAAACGACTAATTACATGTTTTGATGATGAAGAACAAGTGTTTTTTTTTACATTTTTGATTTGAGGGAAAAGGTAAAATTAATCAGAATAATTTTGACAAATATGCAGAAAAAAGGATGTGGCTGCCTCATTTCTCCAGAGGACATGTTAATATCTTATATTACAACATGTTCAAAAGGTGAATGTAGCCAGCAAACTCAATGCTTAATATTGCCAATTGGAACAAAACATATTGAGTTCATGTGGAAAAAAATCACAAAATTATAGCTTTCATCATTTAAAAAAGAAAGTTCATTCAACTCTGATATTGATGCAGAATAAAAAATGTTCCCTTCCTCTGACAGTTTGTATGTACTTGGAGTGAAATTAATTTTGACACTATCATCCTGGTTCTCAACGGGTTCATTCACAGCGAATGAATAATTGGTCGTAAACTGACAATTTCCCTCAAAGAGGCTAAAAAGATTGCTGATCTGGGAAAAAGAAAAGTCAGGCCACTCTCATAGATCATAGTGCTTTGAAGCCAATATTCAAACGAACCAAAAAGAGTTTGTAGAGCAAGAAACAGAACAGTCCAGTGCAGAAACAGGTCCTTCAGCCTGTCATGTCTATGCAGACCAAAAGGCTAATCTAAATGATCCTATCTGTCTGCTTCGACAACCACCCCTGGCAGTGTTTTCCAGGACCTACTATAGACCGTGTATAAAGTCTGTTTACAGATCTCCTATAAATTTTCCCTCTTTCACCTTAATGTGATGTCTTCTGGTATCTGACATTTCAGCCTGGGAAAAATATTCTGTCGATCTACTCTATCCGTACTTTTCATTTTAATTGTTTGGGGATGAAAGACTTTTTCCTCGCAATAAATGCGGCAGAGGTGGAGGAATGAGGAGAAAGGGACAGGGTGGGAGGAAGTAGAATCCAGGTAGCTGTGGGAGTCAGTGGGTTTGTGCCTTGATGGAAAATAAGGTGCTGATCCTCCAATTTACGGGTGGTCTTGGTTTGACAGCATGAGGCTATGGACAGACATGTCAGTGTGGGAGTGGGGTGCAGCATTGAAATGGTTGACAACTGGGAGATCCCTGTCACTGATGTGGACAGAGGAAAGGAGCCCGGGAAAGCAATCTCCCATTCTGCATCCAGTCTCTCTGATGTAGGGAAGGCCATAAGGAGAGCAGCAGATGCAGTAGATGTCTCCTGTAGATACACAGGTGAAGTGTAACTTCACTCGGAAGGACTGTTTGGGGCCCCAAATGGTGGTGAGGGAGGAGGCGTGGCACTTCCTGCAGCCTCAGGAAGTTTTCCTTTGTTCTCCAAACATGCTCCTGATCTATAATCCCTGTTGCTTTCCAGCCTGTCTACTACTGAGTTCCTCCAGCAGCATCTTGTGTGCTCAATATTCCAGTATCTGCAGTTTTTGTGTTTTCTAAACTGATAAATCAGATGACCTCATTCTTTCATGTAAAAAAATATTAGTTTAAAACCACACAATAAAACATAATTAAAGATAATTCAAAACAATACAAATACAATGTGGTATACAAAATAAAAATAAGAACCCCCCCCCCACCATATACCACCACTCCCCCCTCTATACCCCACAAAAGAAAAGAGTAAGAACGGGACAAGAGACCCTCAATAGGGGGGTGCTATTACTTTAAGGACTCTTATAATGTCAGAGCTTCCTTTAAATATAACACCCATATTTTGTAAATAAGGACTCCATATCTTCCAAAATATATATTTGTCTCATAAATTATAAGTAATTTTCTCAAGTGGTATACAACTCCGAACTTCACCACCCATCTTTCTATACCCAGATCAGTATTAGGTTTCTAAGTTGGCAATACATCCTTCATTGTATTAAACTAAATACATTTCCCTGCTTCAAAACATCTTCTATCTTAATTCCTTGACATTGCCAAATCTTAAAAGAATTATTTCCCATGGAAAATGGAATCATTTTATTCTGAAATAATGGTGTTTTTCCAGCCTCATTCTCTCACTGCTGGAAACAACAAAGGTCCCAGCATTGATCTTTTTCGAATACCACTGGGTTACAGAATGTCATACTTCAATAATGGAATTATTTTAAACCTCCATCAACTTAGTAAATACCATTAAAAGCAAAGTTAACTTTCCTTGTGATTAAGTGGTATTGAAATCCCCTTTGAGCTTCTCAATTTGCATACAAATCTTAGGTACTTATTTGCAACTTAATTTGGTCACTTTTCCCACTTCACTGTTGCCAATCCATATCCTGGAATTGCCCAGCTGACAGTACCGTCAGCATGCAGAATTAACTGTATGAAGTGGGCAGCCCAATATCATCATCTCCAAGGCAAATTATGCAAAATCATAAATGTTAGCCTTATCACTGATGCTTATCTCCCAAAAATTAAATGATAAAATAGTCTTCCAGCAATGCCCTTCAATATTTCAAATGTACCTCAACATATAATTTAGAAGACTAGGTGGCATTGCATTCTAAGATCAGACTTGAAATTGGTTTTGTAACTGTCCGTTGAAAATGTGCAAGCCAATGGAAAATATATTCAGAAGGCCTGCTTGCAGATTTTAAAATTTAATTTAATTTTTAAAATTTAAATGAGACATACAGCATGGTAACAGACCATTTTGGGTCTTGAGCCTGTACCACTCTAATTTACACCCAATTAACCTCTGCCCCTGGTACGTTTCGAATGGTGGGAGGAAGTCGGAGCCCCCAGGGAAAACCCACGCAAACACGGGAAGAACGTACAAACTCCTTAAAGACAGCATGGGATTCGATCTCTAGTCCCATTTGCTGGGGCTGTAAAGGCATTGCGCTAACTGTTGCACCAACCATGCTCAGCTGTCAACACAAGATTTTATCATTACTAAAGAAGTATGTGTGTGTGAGTGTGTGTGTGTGTGGGAAAATTACATGTGAGCCCCAAATCAATAATTTTATTGGGCAGTTCAAGTTAATCTACAAGAATGATCCAAACCTTCCAGTGGCATGACAACATTCAATATTCTACCCTCATTCCACTCCTTTGATATTCCAATGAAGCTCAGTGTAAATTTCAGGAACAGCACCTCCTCCTCCATCTTGTAGCCCTTGGTACTTAAAATGGAACTTAATAATTTCAGATCATGAATCTTTTCTGAATTGATACATTTTAATATTAGGTCATCCCCCTAAACATTAACTCAATGTTGTCCTCTCCAATAGATGCAACTTAATCTACTGAGATTTTCCAGCTATATATTTTTTTTATTTTGGATTTCTAGCAACTACTCTGATCTGCTTCACCCAATCCCAGCAAGTTGTTCTTTCTCTCTTTCTCCTTCTTGTCCCTCTATTTATTCACCTCCAGGAAAAACAGCAATGATTAACAAGCAATCATTACCATTTTCAAAACAGTATTGAAATCATTCTATTATCTGGACAACCATGGTCTCCGCCCAATCTCAGTCATACACAAGAGACTGCAAGTATTGAAATCTACAGCTAAAAACAATCCGCTGGAGGAATCCAGCAGGTAGAGTAGCATTAATAGGAGAAACGAATCAATTTTCCAAACATCAGTTTCTGGCAGATCATTGTTTGCACCAAAGTCCAGCATCCGCAGTCTCTCCATCTCCAGTTTATCACTCCACTGCAAAGTCACTTAAAGGCATGCCGACTTTGAAGATGTTTTCCTACAGTCATTCCCTTGGTTCTTTTCACTGTTCCACTACTCTCCAACTGCAAACACAATTAATCTGTCACCACTCCAATCTGATGAAGAGCCTTTAACATGAAAAGTTAACTATTTCTCTCTTCTCAGATCCCACCTGTCCTACTGTATATCACCAGTGTTTCATGTCTTTATATCAGCTTCTTGCATTTTGTGGAAACAACTACTTTGAACATGGAGAAGAAGAAACACGTATAAACAAATCCTTACTATATATATGTAAAAGTTGAATTTTATAGACCATTTTAAATTTTAAATTTATGGGGTTGACTATTACATGGATACTTTTGAGGGGCTGAAATTCACAATCGAATCCAAAATACCACATTAGTAGCAGAAGGTCAAATGATCTCTAAACAAATAAAGAGCAAAAACACAATAAATAAAGAAATAATAGGTTCTGCACTTCAAAACATACTCTATGTCCTACTACAGGGGGCGATCAGGACCACGGTAAGTGTCTGAAATGTCAGAGGTGTCAGGAGCTCCAATCAGCTGGTAGCTGGAGCCGAGATGTAGGGATTTTGGGAGTGTGAACTTCATTTAACGTGATATTTCTGTTTACAGGAAAATCTGCACAAAGTGATGCTGTTTCGGGGACCCCCAGTTTATTGTTTTTGAAGAATTATATTCAAAACTTCATGTGAATAGGTTGAGCAACTTGCTACCTTTTGTGTATTTGCACATATAGGCAACCTATGTAAGTATCTGGGGGAAAGTGTCATAAGCGCATGGGAGAAGCCCACATACAATGAAGTCGTCAAGTTTATTGTCATCTGACAACCTGACAAAACAACTCAGTCCTTGGTGCAAAACATGCAGTCACACAACCAGACATAACACACATACAGACATATAATACATATTCAGGACAGGTATTATATCAATAAAAATGAATCAATTATATTTTGTTCAAATGAGAGTCTTAGATGGTAAGTGTGAGCAGTTTCTTTGGTTGTTCAGTGCTCTCACTGCCCATGGGAAGAAACTGTTCCTCATCCTAGTGGTGCAGGCTCCGATAATCCTGTATTTCTTCCCCAATGGGAGCAGCTGAAAGATGCTGCGTTCAGGGTGGAAGGGATCCTCAATGATTTTGTGCGGCACCTTCAGACAACAATTCTGGTAGATCCTAGTAGGTCGATGGGGGGAGGAGACTCCATTGATCCTTTCTGCCACTCTCATGGACCTGTGGATTGACCTCTGATCCATTTCTCTGCAGCAACCATACCACACTGTGATGCAGCTGGGCAGGATACTTTGATAGAGCACCTATAGATGGCTGACATAATGATGGCCTATAGCCTTGCCCACTTCAGCCTTCTTAGTGCTGTTGCACCTTCCTAACAAGTGAGGAGATGTTGAGTGTCCATGATAGGTCACTAGTTAAGTGAATTCCAAGGAATTTGGTGCTTTCCACTCTTCTCTATTTCAGAGTTGTTGATGTTATAAAAAAACATGTTCAATGTTTAATATTAAACATTGAACATGTTTAATGTTAAAATTCAATGTTTATCCTTTAAAGGCTCTAGCAATATAGTCCAAAATTGTGTGTTCAATCCAAATTTATTAACAAGCCCCCTATTTTACCCCTGCTAAAATAATCTCAATTGATTTAAAAAAAGATACAATAATTTGAACAGATCTGCCCCAATGGGTAGTCCTTTGATCAATGAATTTAAAGTCACAAGAGGCATAATGCAAGGATGTTGACTGTAATCTTCTGTAATGTGTAAATACAGAAGCACAACATGGACTTTCATTTTGGCTTGTTACCTAAAACAAAATGAAGATCACACCATCATCCAAATATTTTATAATGATCGCAACCTTACCAATGAAATTCCCCTTTAAAAAGTGGCTTGGAATGAGAATAATGGTTTGTCACAAAATTGAGACAATTATGGATGCTGTTTCAACCATAAGAGAAAATAAATGAACTGTACAAAATGACTTCAGTGGAAGTTAATTTTGGAATCTGAGTCTAATGTGAAGCTACTATTAATTGTGTAGTTTCTTTCTGTAGCCAAGAGAACAGTGCTTGTCCAGAGTTTCTTGTGAACAGGTGCAATGGAAATTATCCTCCTAATCTGAATCCTAAAGCAAATTCTTCCAAATGTCACCTGATAAGCAATTTTGTGCCATATTAGAAAGTTTGAAATAGATGGATAAGATAAGAGTGTAAATACCCAGCAGACTAGGCAAAATATATGGAGAGGTAAACATAGTGACTTGTTTTGTTTTTCTACATTTTATATTTTTATTTTGGATTTTCAGCATCTGCAATTTTACATTTTCATTAACCAATCCTATTTTCTTCTTTCACAAATTGTGGTAGCAATATACTCGGTTATGCTGCACTGAGAGTATTGTGTGCAATTTTGGTTGCCCCATTGTAGGAAGGGTGTGAAGGATTTGGAAAAAGTACAGAAGAGATTTGCTAAGATATGGCAGGAATAGCATTAGACACATTGAGGATATCAGAGATCACAGATGAGGGAGTGGCCCTGAGCCAACGATATATGCCAGAAGTAGGTAAGGTAGATTGGTTGAGTGAAAAGGATTCGATGACACCTTGGTTCATGAGTATTGCCATAAAAGCCATAACTTGGTGTATGGCCATTTTTGAGTCTCTTCCACTGCAGGGATTGCCAATCTCAAGAAAGCAAGCCTGCAGATATTAAAATTCAACTGAAGGCAGTTAACCTCTTTGGAATAGTTTAATAACCATCCTCCTGTTCTTAATGCTCCAACCCATCTCCATTAAAATCAGGTGAACTGACTGAAGGTGCTGGGAATTGGGTTGTCTATGTTAATCAATTTTTGCCTGTTACCATGAAAAGTTATAATTATGCCTATGTATCAGTTGCATAAAGACGATCTATAATGTGATATTCTCACTGTCCAAGCTTGTTTGGTGTGGTGCTAATGTTCTTGTGATTCTATCCTTGGCAGTCAAAAAAAAATTGCAAGTACTGGTCCTCTATTTTACCATTAGACGATGCCGCTTTAGTTGCCCATTCAGAGCCAGCTCTCCAGCGCTTGACGACCTGTTTTGCAGAAACTGCCAAAATGTTTGGCCTGGAAGTCAGCCTGAAGAAAACTGAGGTCCTCCATCAGCCAGCTCCCCACCATGACTACCAGCCCCCCCCACATCTCCATTGGGCACACAAAACTCAAAACGGTCAACCAGTTTACCTATCTCAGCTGCACCATTTCATCGGATGCAAGGATCGACAACGAGATAGACAACAGACTCGCCAAGGCAAATAGCGTCTTTGGAAGACTACACAAAAGAGTCTGGAAAAACAACCAACTGAAAAACCTCACAAAGATAAGCGTATACAGAGCCGTTGTCATACCCACACTCCTGTTCGGCTCCGAATCATGGGTCCTCTACCGGCATCACCATCGGCTCCTAGAACGCTTCCACCAGCGTTGTCTCCGCTCCATCCTCAACATTCATTGGAGCGCTTTCATCCCTAACGTCGAAGTACTCGAGATGGCAGAGGTCGACAGCATTGAGTCCACGCTGCTGAAGATCCAGCTGCGCTGGGTGGGTCACGTCTCCAGAATGGAGGACCTTCGCCTTCCCAAGATCGTGTTATATGGCGAGCTCTCCAGTGGCCACCGTGACAGAGGTGCACCAAAGAAAAGGTACAAGGACTGCCTAAAGAAATCTCTTGGTGCCTGCCACATTGACCACCGCCAGTGGGCTGATATCGCCTCAAACCGTGCATCTTGGCGCCTCACAGTTCGGCAGGCAGCAACCTCCTTTGAAGAAGACCGCAGAGCCCACCTCACTGACAAAAGGCAAAGGAGGAAAAACCCAACACCCAACCCCAACCCACCAATTTTCCCCTGCAACCGCTGCAACCGTGTCTGCCTGTCCCGCATCGGACTTGTCAGCCACAAACGAGCCTGCAGCTGACGTGGACATTTACCCCCTCCATAAATCTTCGTCCACGAAGCCAAGCCAAAGAAGTTACTTTGAATTAATGGCACACAGGTAACTGGTTTCAATGTGCATTTGTATTCAATCTGCAGTCTATTTTATCCTATTTATAGTTTTACACATTGTTCAAAAGATTATAAAAAATCCATCTTTCTAATCTTTGTCTTTTTTTCTCATCTAACATGATGGCCTCAAAGAGTCCTGTGTCTCCAAAAATAAAATGGGAAGCTTTGGGATTTATAAGTACAAGGTACTCACCAATGATCAACCTTCTCCAATGATTAATAAGAAATAATTCAGTAAGGATATGTCATAAAATGATCAACTATTGTTTCTCATCTCTGAATTAATAGCCAGTGGCAGTGTTCCATAACTTAATTAGCAGGATGTAAATGATTCTGCTGGGTAAAGCACATTCATACCATTAACACATCCCAACAATGATGAGAAGCTCCATGTGTACCATTACTTACTCTACATTCCCAATGTAATTTACTCCTGCATTAGACATTCATGAGTTATGGGTCTTTCACATTTATGATGGAAACATCACAAATATAATTTTTCATTGTATATTCCACAAGCAATGACATTGCTGAGAAGATCAGTTTCAACCTGAGGCATTCATCAATTTTAATAAAGAACTCATGCAAAATACATATTTTAAGAGCTACTTAATTATGACAGACATTGCAGTGCAAGCTGATATTTGTATGCTTCCACTAGTCTAAGTTCAAGTTTTCAAGAGAATGGGAATCTCTTGAATATAATTGAATATAATCCATTATGTATAATGTACCAGTAGGATAATGATTTTCTGTTGAATTCCAAATAATATTAAAAAAAAGACAAAAAAACAAAACATGGAGAATCATTAAACATTCATATAACATGGCTGGATAGTCAGCATTAATAGAACAGCCCACTGGTGTACAAAGGGATTGTGGTGTGCTAGATCCTGACATCCAGAAGTAAATAGGCCAACATGACAAGCTGTTAGGAAGCCCACAGATATGCTGACCTTTAATGCGAAGGAGCAAGATCCAAAGTGAGGCAGTCCTGAAGAGAATGTAAAGTGCTCAATAATAGGCCATTTTTTTTTCTATTTAAAAAAAAACACAAAGCGTTCCAATCAAATTATTGACTGGCCATTTCTACCCATGAATGATGCCTGATCCATGAAGCTCCACCAGCAGCTCATAGTCCTCTGATTGGGTAAGTTATTTAGGAATGTGATGAAGATTTATTCTTCATTGTAATTCTCTACAGACTATTATGGATGCTTCGTCACTGAGTATATTCCAGGTCATGATCTCTAGATTTCTGGACACTAAGTGGATAGTAGGGAAAGGGGTTGAGCCACAGGAACAAATGAGACTTGACTGGTGCAGCATACTTAAAGAGCCTATTATAAATCATGTTTATTGTCATCTGATTGTACAAGTCCAAACTGACCAATCAATCTCCCATCCTCAGTGCAAACAAAACTAGACATACATTCAGATATAAACCCTATACAGACAAGCAATACATATGCAGGACAAATATTTAATCTATACAAATAAATAAATATTGTTTCATGAATATGAGAATCTCAGATGTGTAAGAAATTCCTTTGGTCATTTAGCATTCTGACTGCCATGGGAAGAAGCTCACACCTATTTTATTTCTTATGCACAATCTTTCTCTGCAACAGTAGCACCTCACTTCATCTCAAAGTTCTCTTGGTCCACAGTTCAATTACACTCCACCACATTTGGTGTTTTTCATATTCTTTCAGACGTTATTAAAGATTGTAAACCAATAAATCATGAATTCTAATTCTTCCTCAGCAACAACCTCATCTTCTCCTCCCTTCTACTTCCCCATAAATTCTGTTCTTCTGCCATCCTCCATATCTTCATCAAATCTGCTGACAAAGTTGATGCCATTGTGGTTTGGCAAATGGACTTCTATTTTTCAGATATTGAACCCATCTCTCAGGCACTCTCATCTATTCTACTGGTCCAAACCCCACTCATAACATCAGGCCATTACATTTCTTTTTTATTCATTATATCTTCCAGCCACAGCCTCCACAGTCTCATGGAACAGACAATGGGAAAATCTAATACCATGCAGACCACTCACTTCTTGCTGCATTGAGTCCCCTTGAGTAGATCTTTCCAATTTATATTGGTGGCACCTTTGAGACACTTCATCAGCTTAACAGTCCATTTTCCTGGTTTCATCTGGTTCAGCAGGGTCATCCAATCCCCCTACACCTCCATCACACATCAGGTGAAGGCCTAACATTTCTTTCTATAAAAGAGGCTATAGTCTCTTCCACCATCATTTTCCTACAGAGGGCTGAACTTAAGTTTATTTTGATCAACATCTTTCTCAGCTCCATTCATTTTCTCAAATTCAAGGTTGTATCTTTGGTAATGCATATGATCTCAAAAGTTATACCTCATGATCTCAATCAATGCCCATTTCTTTACTGTATATGTTAAACAGTCCCGAGATCAGTCCAATTTGGTCCCCTCTCGCAACTCTTTTTCAACTAAATAGATACAGTACATTTCCCCATATCCAAAATTCAGTTAACCACAAAGTTCAATTATCTGAGCTTTTTAATCGGTCACATGACATCACAAGTTGAAAAAAAATCATCTGATGTGCTCATGTGGGTCTCTAATGCACTGTTAGTGCCATTTTGAATGCATTAGAGTTCTCGCGTATTGCACAATGGTGAAAAGGACTGCAGATAGCACTGTTGATGTCAGTGGAAAAAAAAGGAAGGAGGAAATACTTATGTCATCTTATTTTGTTAAAAGAAATCACATTATATTTAGGTAAGAATTAAACATATTTCATGCATGAAAACCCTTCCATTGTTTTTTTTTGTTGTTGTTTATCCACTGATACAAGTATTCTTCAGGTGCTACTGGGCTACTTACAGTCATTATTTGGTTATCTGAAAAATCCAGTTAACTGAAAAAACGTTGAATCCCAAGTTTTTTGGATATGGGGAAATGTACTGTAATTGTATTTGTGCTGCTTTATATAGTTGAAGTTCAAGTTTATTATCATCTGATTGCACAAGTATGACCTGATGAAACTGCGTTCTTCAGTTCTTGGAGCAAAAACATGCAAACACACAACCAGACATGGTACAGACAGACAAATGATACATATGCAAAACAAACATACATATATAAAATTAAATAAAAATTGCTTAATAAATAGTAGAGTCTGTCTTAGAGGGTTAATTGAGCAATTCATTTAACTGTTCAATCATCTCACTGCCTGTGAGATTAAGCTGATCCTCAGCTCATATTACTGGCTCTGATCCTCATGTATTGTATCTCTATCCTGATGAGAGCAGCTGAAAGATGCTGTGTGGGCAGTAGGGGGCCTCAATGATTTTGCACGTCCTCTTCAGACAACGATCCCGGTACATCATATTGATGGGTGGAAGGAAGACACCAGTGTTCCTCTCTGCCACTCTTATGATCCTGTGGATTGACCATTGATCCAGTTCTCTACAGAAACCATACCACGCTGTGATGCAGCCTGCCAGGGTGCTCCTGATAGAGCTCATGCAAGAAGTTGAATGATGGTGGATGGTAGCCTTGCCTGCTTCAGTCTTGTCAGGAGGTGCAGTTGCTGTTCCATCTTCCTGACAATTGAGGAGATGATGTGGACTCTGAGGAACTTGGTGGTCTCTACTCTCTCCACTGTGGCTATTTCTCATCCTCCTGAAGTCCGAGATCATCTCCTTCATCTTGTTCAGGTTGGAGACTCAGGTTGTTACTTTTGCATCATAATCACAAAATTTTCCACCTCTTCCCTGTATTGCAACTCATCCTTGTTGCTGATAGGCCAACTACCTCATCTCCAAACTTGATGACTCTATTGGAGCTGAATTTGGCATTGCGTTGGTGTGTTAACAGGAGCAGAATTACCACACAGAGGTGAGGTACGCCAGTGCTCAGCATAATGGTTCTCAATATTCTGCTGCTGCTCCAGACAGCCTGTGATTTTATTTTTCCTTTAGGAAGTCCACAATTCAGTTTCAAAAATAGGTGTTGAGGCCCACTGAGGCAATCAGGAATTTCAATACATTTGCAGCCAGTTTCCATGCTCCATATCTAACTCATTATCTCTTTTCATTTACATCTCTATTTACATCTCAGAAACCAATGTCCATGATAAAGTCACCAACTGCTGCAGCTTTCTTGCAAAGCCACTTGCAACCCTGCTAGTGTCAGGACTCCATTACATTCTCATGGTTGCTCCATCTCAGTGGAATCCAGCTCAAACAGAGCCATCAGGTTTGCAGATGACATGACAGCAGTTGGCCTCAACAGCAACAAGAATGAGTTGCACTAAACAGTTGGAAAATCTCCTGAAATTATGCATTAATGAAAACTACGTCTCAATGTGGACAAGATGAAGGAGATGATTGTGGACTTCAAGAGGACTGGGGATAACCACCCTCCTTTATGCATTAATAGCTCGATAGTAGAGAAAATGGAGAGGACCAAGTTTCTCAGAGTCCACTTAAGAAGTGACCTATCCTGCACACACAGCTCCTTACTTGTTAGGATGGTCCAACAGTGAATGCATTTCCTCAGAACACTGAGGTGGGCAAGGCTACAGTCCTCCATTCTGTTAACTTTCTACAGGAGGTCTTTTGAAAGCAGATGGCCATGCATCACAGTATGGTACAATTGCTGTAGAGCATTGGATTGGAGGTCAATCCACAGGACCACAAGAGTGGCAGAGATGATCACTGGGGTCTCCCATTGCACCTCCCCCTCCCCAACTCTCAATGTGATCTACTGGGATCATTGTCTGGAGGGCGGACAAAATCATTGAGAGCCCTACAACTCCGCACAGAGCATCTTTCAGCTACTCCTATGGGAAAGAGAACCAGCACCACGAGGCTAAGGAACACCTTCTACCCATGGGCAGTGAGATAGCAGAACAACCAAATGAAATCCTCACACTAACCATTTTGTTCACGAAACAAAATCTATTTATTTTATTTGTATAGATTAAATACTTGCCAGCATAAGCATTGTGTGTAATGTCTGGTTGTATGTCTGCGTGTTTTTACATCGAGGACCGGAGAATGCTGTTTCATCAGGTTGTACTTGTATTACTGAGGAATCTGACAATAATACCTCAATGCTTGGACTGTAGGAGTGACACTGCAACAATCAATATACACTAACATCTGCAAATGACTGAGATTAACTTAACTTGTTTTACAATCACACAGGATATTGCAAAGGGTGCAGGGGAAAAACCTTTATGGATAATTCAGCCTTTTAATCTTATTAAATAAACACCACATTAAGGGGCTTCCTTAGTAGGAAACTCTATAATGAAAAAACGACTGCAATCATCATGATCACAAACTGTTTTAAAGCCACTATAAATATAGCTTTGTGCTGCAACCAAATATAATGCATAAATGAGCTGTCCTCTCAGAATCAAAGGCGGTAGTGAATCCACTTTAGAGGAAATTCTCAGATCATTGGTGACAGAAAGCCTGGTCCCTTCATTGTAAAATAGAAGGTTGCCAGAATGCCACATTGATAATACCATAATGAGACACTTTCACAGACTTCTGAGACTATTTGGTTGTATGGTGTTACAGAGTTCTGTGTTGTGTATTGGCCTATGTGTTGTGTGGCTTTATGTTAAAAAGTGACAGTTTGCCAAGGTGAAGGTGGACTACTGAGTGAGTGGGAGACGGACTGAGCATGTGCAGAAATGATCTAAAAATTTCTGGACTTGGACGATAAACCACCACTGGGTGGTGCTGTGGAGTGGAAGGAGGCCCAGAGCATGAGTTATGGTCTGGAGGACAGTTTAGAATGTTGGGATTTCAAAAAGGATGAACACATTCCGAAGGCAGGCGGAAGGATCCGGACCAAACCAATTGTTCCTCTCTCCGCAAGCAACACAAGACAACTTTGAATTTTGTTCTCTCTCTCTCAAAGATCTTTTGGCTTCAGTTTACCAAACAAACTGAATTTTGTTTATGATCTTTGCTTCAGTTGAGATCGAAGTTTTGTGTGTTTTGTGTTTGTTTTGTGTCTATTTTTTTCTGTGGGCTGGTTGAAAATATAACTTAGACTTTAATTACAAATGTTATATTTAGGCTGGGGAATTTATTAGTTTTACACTGTTATAGAGATTTGCATAGTAACCAGTGGGCATTGTTATAAAAGGGGAGGGGGGGGAGAATTTGAATTAAAGTTTGAAGGTGAATTTTTTGTTAATAAAGTAATTGTTCAACTTTACCCTGTGTGATATGCCTTCTTTGTGGTTGCTGGTTTGATCTTGTAACAGTGGGCAGTTCTTAGCCCTCCCTCCCACCAAGAACATTGTTCAAATTTTAATATCATTTCCAGGTAATTCTTTTTGCTGATTACATACACAACAGAAATTTCTAATTGTCAATTTTAGCAAACAAGCAAGATGTAACTTGAAAATCAGGAATTAAGAAAGCTGCACTGATGTGATTGGCAGCAGAAATAGAAGTTGTTACATTTGATTTTGGAACAAGCAGCCTTGACATTGTAGTGAGTTTTATTTATTATTCCAAATTCTATACTTCAAATTATATATTTTTAAAATTTTGCTGACATAATGAAAGAGGACACATTTTCCAGAACTTTGTGTAAAATGCAATGTGCTTTCGTAAATATGCTTTCAAAGCATCCCACAATACAAAATTACTATGTACTGAATTGACATTCTCAGCCAAAAACAAAGTAATCTGCTCCTTACCAAAAGTAATAAACTCCAGTTTCTTCAAAAGCATTATATTAAACCTCCATCTATAAGACAATTGTACTACTTCTGAACCTAAACATGAAAAAAATAACATAGAATGATCTGATATCACCTGACTTTTATATTCAATCTGTAATACTCTGCCTTGCAGATGTCCCGAAACCAAAAAAATATATATATTCCAGAAAAGGAATCATGTCTAGAGGAATAAAAGGAAAAGTCTTTCTCTGTAGGGTTTACTCTCCTCCAGACATCAACCAGATTCAAATCCTTCATCAAAGCTCCTATTTGTGTTGCCGCCTTTGATCTCCTTATACTTTTTGGAGATCTATCCAATAAAGGATTCAAAACACAATTAAAATCTCCCCCGACCAAAATATTATTATTGGTCTGATTAAGCAATAAAAAAGCCTCCGACATAAATCATTCATCATTTACATTAGGTGCATAAATATTTAACAAAGTCCACGATTCAGCAAAACCCCTCCCAGCATTTCCTTCAAACGATTCCAATTCAAATGGTAATTTCTTATGAATTAATATCACTACACCTTTTGCTTTAGAATTAAAAGAAGAAAATACATGAACAACCCACTCTCTCTTCAATTTCAATTGTTCTTTTTCAGTCAAATGTGTTTCTTGCAAAAAAGCAATATCAATTTTCATTTTTCTTATACAAGCCAAAAGTTGTTTATGCTTAATTGGGTTATTCAAACCATGAATATTAAAAGTTGCAAAATTCAAATTCAACATATCTTAATCTAATAATATATTCCACTACTATAAAATAATGCTCCCCTTCTAATTCCCTTAATATTCGAACCCCACTTATGTAAATATTCCAAAAAAAAGAAAAAAAAAACTAACAATCCCCAAAACAAACTACTAAAAAAGTAGTAGCCCCCTAAAAATCTGGGTGTGGTAAAACCCACTAGTGGCAGATGACTAAAGGTCTCAGTGTCATCCACCGCCCCCAGTCAGACTTTCACAAAGTACTGAAACAAAAATAACCAACCCAATGATTCCAGTCCCAATGATTGTTCCAGATCTTCAATATCAAGAAGACTTTGTGTCAATTCAACTTTCTTCCCATTCTTCCCATTTCCATTGCCATTTACCCTCCCCTTAGGTGACAGTGATGACAATCGTCCATTTCCTCATAAATTTGGCAAAGAATTAGCAAAAATTAAAGCATCATGATCATTTTCAAAGAATTGAGATTGAAAATTCCCATAAAAACTTTCAACACGGCTGAATAACGAAAGGCAAATTTATATCCTTTTCACCACTTCTTTAGCTGAATTAAATTCTCGGAGCCTTCTAATTAATTCTTGACTCAAATCCGCATTAAAAAAAAGTTATTCTGGACCATCATTGGAGTCTGATTCTGTAGTGCTTTCTACACCGCCATTCGTAAAATGATATCTCTGTCCTGGTATTTCAAACAGCGAATCAAAACTGCTCGTAGTGGTTGGCCTGGAAATGGTTTCTTCCTTAGTGCTCCATGTGCTCAATCTAACTCCAGACCATCCAGAAAAAATTCCTTGCCTAACACCTCAGGAATCCATTTCTTAAAAAACTTTACTGGATCAGAACCTTCTATATCTCCTGGAAGACCTACTATTTTTACGTTATTTCTTTGACCCTGATTTTCTAATGAATAAATCTTCTTCAATAATTCCTTCTTCTGAATCCCCCAATCCATGAACGAGTCCTTCACTTTTTCCATTTTTTTCCCTATTACTCTCCACTTGGTTCTTACATTCAAAAAAAGCTTCTTCAACCTTTTTAAGGTTATTTTGTACAGCGTCCACTGATTTTATACATCTACTAACATCACTTTTAACTACATTAATATCTTGCTTCATACAACTCATTTCTTCACATATAGTAGTCATTTTAGTTTTCACTTCCATAAATCCTTGAGTTGTCTGAGTTAACATCGGTATTGACATATATTCCATTTGATGAGCAATCCCTTCCAAAATTGTGAACACAAAATCCAGTCCAGGTTCCATCACCTCCCTTTGAGGCCTATCTTCTCTGGTCCCAATCCCCATTTCTTCCTGTGTAAGTTCCTATAATGTTAATCGTTCTTCCTCCTCTAACATCATAGATCCTCTTCCAGAGCGGCTGCGGGTCTGGACACCCGTCAACAGTGTGCCAACCCCGTCAGCCCGCTGATGTTCAGGCTCCCCCACAGTCCACACCTTGTCCAGTAGTTCCTGGACCCACGACGCTCTGCACATGCCCGGCAAAGACACCGACCGCGCAGGTGCATCTTCCGATACTACACTGCACACTCCCGGGTCTGTCTTCGCTTGACCAACCTTCCTGCACCCCCGGACTCATGGGGGCATGAGTCAGGGCTGGCCGAGCCCGTCACTGAGCCGGTGCCATCTTATGACGGCACGATCGGCGCCAGCACAATACTCAACCATGCAGGAATCCTCTGCGGCTTGGTGACTCCAATCGACGACTCCGTGGCTTCAACTTGGTAAGTAGGCCTCAGTTCTTCAACACTTTTGAAAGGTAATTTCTTTTGCAATTGAGCTTTTGATTTTTTCACATTTGCAGCCATTGCAATCCTCCAATATTCCAAAGTCTGTAAATATTATTTTAACCATTTTTACAAATTTTAACTTCAGGTATTTAGAAGTCTAACTGGGGAAAGGTGGAACCACATGTCTTTCCACTACTCCACCTTGCCACACACCCCAAATGCAATGTGCTTATAACAATTGCCATATTGAACTAACATTCAAGTAGACAAAGACTTGATTCAAGAAAAAAATAACTCAGGAGTTTTGGAGGAACAACAGTCCATCATTCAAAAATGCTGAATTGTCAAAAATAAAGAGCTATTTGCCGAATGGAGATCAGAACCATGGTGACTGCAATCAAAGTAAGCACTGTAGTATAACATAAAAATACACAGGGCTGTGTCGCAGGTAGAGTAATGAACAAGAAATTCCCGAACGATAGGTTTTGTTGGATTGGACAGGCTTCTGTACAGTGATTGGGTGCGAGAAAAGTGCAAGAACTGCAAAACTGCAGCTAATCTCAAAACAGGGTCCTGACTAGAAACAGTGACCACTCATTTCTCTCCAAGAATGCAGTCTGACCTGCTGAGGACCTCCAGTTCCTCAATGGATAGCCTCAAGAAAGCATCCTGACTTGAAACATTAACTGTCCATTTCAGCCGATGGATGGTGCCTGACCTGCTAAATTCATCCAGTTTCTCATTGTTTGCTCAGTGATTGAGAATGAGTGCTATGGATTAAGAGTATGTACACAATTGTTGAGGTCACTAATCACCTGTGGTGGGTTTGACTTGTTTGGTGGGTACAGGTGGACATTTAAACAGTAAACTAAAAAACTGAATGGAAAATAACTTACTTCCACTTATTCTCATCAACTTTCCTAGAATACAATGGTTGTTTATTAAAGTGGAATTGAACATCATATTGCTTTGTTCCTGAACTGGAAACTTAAGAGGACTGAATTATATCACTGGTCCTTGTTACTCAAAGCCAATGAAGTTCAGTAATTGTGGGGATGATGTATGAGACGGAAAATGATCCTGGGCATAAAGAAGACCTTCTGGAAATTAAATTGACTCAAGCTGAAACACAGCAGCTTTCCTTGTTATGAGATTGAAAAGAAAAAAAAACTTTAATTTCTGAAACAATAACATGACATGATGTCAAATAATGAACTAAATGAATACATCAAAGAATGTTTTTTAAAACAATACAGTAGCTTTCAATTAGCTAGAAAGAGATGCTGCACCAACACTATTTCAAGGATGAAATGTAGCTCACATAAAACATAAATATAAAATAAAAACTATATTATATAGTTTGTACTTTCTCCCCCTTGTCTTGCGTGGGTTTCCTTCAGGTGCAACAGTTTGAAATATACTATGGATTGTAGGTCAATTGAGTGTAATTAAGCGGAAGAGGCTCATGGGCTGAAAGGGCCTGTTACCGTGCACAATGTTAAGAAGTAATCAAGTGCAGGTTTTCATTGAATGATAAAGACCACTCTTAGGCTATGATGCTATATAGCTTTGTTGGACAGCTTAAATAAAAGCAGGAACATCGTCTGCAACTTTAATGAGTTGATTGAATTATAAGATATATTGACAATGTCAAGCCTGTAACTTCACTTAACAATGTCTTAGCAGAATGAATTAACTCTGAAATCAGTCACCCTAAATTGACTGATTCAACAGGCAATGCCTCATGTAGTCAGCGTAGACATACAATATGATAGTACACATACAAGCAGGCTGAGTAACTGTGTTGGGCAATGTAGTATCCTATAAGTCAGCAAGAATGCTGATATAAGTACCTCGTGACTATGCAATTATGCTGTCTTTAACCTTGTTGTTTTATGTCAATGGTCTGTTGCATAATTAGGAATGTCCACTATAACCATATATAGTAAAATGTAAGCTCTCTATAGCTATAACTGAACCGCCTTGGAATATGACTTGACCACCGCTGGGTCCATGTGCGAGGGGAATAAACCACTTGAGTTTTAGATCTCTCTCTATCAAGTCAGGAGTGCCTTATCTCTGTCCTTTGACTGTTTACGTTAACTATTGGAACCTAAAACTATTTTCATAGTTTCTCCAGTACACAAAATTGGCGATGAAGTCTTTTAAAGTCCTGGCAATGGGAGCTTTCAGTAACGTTGCTGTGTTTGAGGAGACTATGGAGTCTTTTGAGGATTATGCTGATTGCATGGATGCGTTTTTCAATGCCAATACCATTGCTGGGGGCAAGAAAACAAGTTTATTTCTTGCAAGTGTGGGACTGGCAGCATACAAGTTGCTGAAAAATCTGTGCAGTCTGGATCAGCCTAGCAGAAAGGAATAGGCAGACTTGAAGAAGCTGCTTACTGAACATTTTAAGCCAGAGCCTATTGTCATTGCAGAGAGGCATAAGTTTTGGACAGCACAAAAGGGAGACAGAGAGTCCATGGAAGACTTTGTTGTCCAACTGAAACAGTTGGCTTCAACATGTTCCTTTGGCACCTTTTTGAAAGAGGCACTCTGAGACAGACTTGTTTTGGGACTACATCCCAAAATGTCCCAACATCTTCTTTTGGTTCGTAATTTGAAGTTAAATGACGCAAGAGTTAAAGGCATCATGATGAGATGGCAGGGGCGGCAAACCAGGAATACATGGGGAAAGCAACCAGCAATGATGAGGCACATCGGCTAGGTCATAGGATGAAGAAGTAGATGTCAAATTTCCTTCTAACTCATTCAACAAGGGGATGCAGTGCAAGTGCTATGGAGGAAAACATCGGGCTGACACCTTCCGATTCAAAGACGTTACATGCCACAGATGCTATAAGTGAGGATATAGTCACTCAGGGTATTTTTCGTCAAAGCATGGCCATGAGAAGACAAAATATGGTGAAACGGATTCTGACGATGATGCTAAGACTGTGAGTGTACAATGTGTACAATGGTTTGTGTCAGCTTGAGGGTGAGCGCTACCGTATAAGGTTAATGTAAATGTAGGAAATGCATGTATTGAGATGGAGGTAGATATAGGAGCTTCCCGGTTCACTCTGTCCGACTCAGTGTTCTATGCAAAATTGTCAGAGTTTCTATTAGAAGAAACAAATATCATCCATAAGAGGTACTGTGGGAGATAGTACCATTCCTCGGTAAGATAACAGTCCCAGTGTGATTTGAAAATTGTGAAACATACCTGCTAGAATTGTTGATTGTGAAAACAAGTCATCCAACCCTCTTTGGGAGAGATTGGCTCACCAAAATCAGTTTGAATTGGGAGAACATTTTGGTGGTTAATGATCGGGGTAATGAGACCAAATCTCAGCCCAAGCCAACCCCAAAATCACACGATAAACAGGTTGCCACATCTTCTGCCCAGTCGGAGTTAGAAGGCATGACAAAATGTTGGGAATGTAGGATCAGGCATAAAAGGGTTTACTGCTTCAATTAAATGCAAGCCAGATGGAACCAATGTTTCAAAATGTGCGACCTATGCCCTATACACTGGTGGAAACTGTAAATAAGAGTATGAGTGGTTCATAAATAATGACATACTGACCCCTGATGCACATAGTGAGTGGGCCTTGCCCATAGTTCACATTTCCAAGTCCCAAGGGAATATTCACTTGTGCGGCAACTACAAGTGCATGAATAAGGAAATTGACCATGATGGCTACAAGCTGCCCAATGCATAAGATTTGTTCATGAAACTTGTATAAGATGGTATTATGCAGAAAGTGTATATGGTCATTGGAGTGTTTAACCAGCTATTTCTCGATGAGGAGTTGGCTGAACTCCTTGTGCTCAACACTCACAAAGGCTTGCTGGCACCCAAATGCTTGTGCTTTGAAGTGAAATCCATGCCAGTCTTGTTCCAAGCAAATATGGATAAGATTTTGTCAGGCATGGAGCATGTTTTTTTGCTATGTCAATAACATTTTGATTGTTACCAATATCTATGACCAGCACATGAAAGTGCTATCAAAGCTGTTTTCCCGGCTGGACAAACAGAATATGCGACTCAATTGTAAGAAATGACAATTTCTGAAGCTATCAGTTACCTTGGACACATTCTCACTGCTGACAGCATTAAAACATTGCAGGACAAGGTAGAGGTGATCAAAAATGTCTCTGAACTGAAATCTTTCCTTGGTATGGTGAATTACTATGGGAAATTTGTTCCGATTCTGAGCGGAAAACTACACTCACTCTATGCACTGCTGCAACACTCCGCAGAGTGGAAATCGTGCATAAAATGCAAAGAAGTCTTTGAGTTGCAAAAAAAGACAGGTTAGCTAGTGACCACGTTCTAGTCTATTACGATCCATTGAACCACTAATTTTGAGTGTGGATGCAAGTCCCTAGGGACTAGGGGCTGTCCGAAGGCACAAACTGGATGACATCTCAGAAAAGCCAATCGCATATGCATGGAGAACACTGAGTGCTGCTGACAAAGAACTATGTGTAAATAGACAAGGAAGGCTTGGCAATTGTGTTTGGCATGTGGAGATTTCACCACTACCTTTATGGTAGAAATTCCACTCTCATTACAGACCATCAGCCTCTTATAAGTATTTTCAGTCTGAAATCGGGGATTCCCCCCTCTGCTTGCATGCAGAGATGGTTTTTGCTCCTCTCTGGTTATCAATATCAGATTGAATATCCATCTTTGTCTCACAACCAAATGCAGATCTATTGGTTATCCCTGACTACTCCTCCTCCTCATCTAGATGGGGTGTATGAGCACCAAACCACTGTAGATCAGGTACATGTAACTGCACAGCAAATTGCAGATCGAGAAAGAAAAGATCAGCTGCTTGCAAAGGTATATGGGCACACCCTGTTGGGATGGTGAGGATGATTTCACACACACGCCGACATTAGCAGTCCTTGGAAGACAGATGCAGTCTATGGGGTAGACGAGTTGTCATTCCAGATGTACAAAGCCAACACATACTCATTGAGTTACAGGAATGTCATCCCTGGCATGAACCAAATGAAGGCTCTTGTACGATCATTCATTTGGTGGCCTGGTATCAACCAGGATCTCAAAAACACAGTGTGCACTTGTTCCATGTGTGTTGAAACTCATGACACACCTAAACAAGTTCCATTGCTTTGGGCTATGGATCCATGGCAGAGAATTTACACTGACTTTGCCAAAGTCAAAAGTCAGCAATGTCTACTTGTAGTAGACAGCCATTTGAAGTGGCTGGAAGCATTTCCGATGAGTAGCACTACATCAGCTGCAACCATCACTGTGCTGCCATCCCAGTTTGACTGTTTTGGATTGCTCTCGCAGGTACTGGCCCGGAGTTTACATCTGTGGAGTTTGCATCATTATTCAAGGGTAACAGCATCAAGCACATCTTTGCCTGCCATACCACCCAGCTAGCAATGGTTTAGCCAAAAGGCATGTTCAGATTTTCAAGCAGCTGCTTGAAAAATCTGACAAGGAGCTACCCATCAAACATAAAGTAGCAAACGTGTTGTTTCATTACAAAAATACACCGCACACAAACACCGGATAAATTCCAGCTGAATGATTCCTCAAGTGCGCTCCGCGCACTCAACTTTCTTTATTGAAGCCCAGTCTCGAGCAGAAAGTAGAGGAGAAACAAATTTCATCCAAAGATGAAAGAGATGGGGCACATCGCAAAATAAGATCAGTTGATCTTTATCAATCAATTAGAGTCAGAAATGTGAGAGGAGGGAAGGAAAGATGGCTACCGGGGACTATAGTATTAATAAAGGGGCCACTCACATACTTGGTTAGAGTTCCAGAAAACAATGGAAGAGTTGTTCATGCAGATCATTTGATTTCAGATGACTCTCGGACTCTAGATGAAGATCATCCAATCCAAGATGATTCTAGGAGTAATGAACCTGTAGATGATCAGTCTGAAGCACACATACTTATTGAATCAGATGATGATGTGGTACGGACACTATGTTCACACTCAACACCTAATTCTGATCTCACTTGTAGTTAGTTACACGGTCAGGCAGAGTCGATCAACCTCCAAAATGTTATGATTGGCCTATGTATGTTCTGTTATATTTCCAGATTTAAAGTAAGGTCAGAAATGACCTGGTACGCACCCTCATAAATTAAAAAAAATACCCTAATAAGCAATAATACTCAGTCATTGTGTAATTGATTTGGAATTGAAACAGCAGAAACTAAATCTTTTTAAAAAGATAAGGTACAATATCTATTGTATGCACTTACACTAAGTTGAAAAATGTGAACATGTGTGTTCTTGAAGACTCATGACTGAAAAGAATTCTAGAAGTCAGAATCTAGAAGGGAGGAATGTAGTATCCTATAAATCAGCATCCATGTGGATATAACTATCTTGTGACTATGTAATTATGCTAAGTCATTAATCTCATTGTTTTATGTCAATAATCTGTAGCATAATTAGTTCCACTATAACCATATATGGTAAAATGTAAACTCTGTACAGCTATGACTGAACCGCCTTGGAATGTGACTTGACCACCGCTTGGTCCATGCGCTAGAAGAATAAACCACTTGAGTTTTAGATCTCACTCTATCAAGTCATGTGGGTCTTGTCTCTATTCTTTTGACTGTGTATGTTAACTACTTGAACTTCAAACTATACTCAAAGTTTCTCCAGTACACAAAAAGAAATACACACATTCTTCTTGTGAAATTATTCTCACAGAATCATACTTAACCATAGGGGGCCCTTGATACATCACAATTGTTTCAAGTCTTTAAAAGGTGCCCACTCATCAAAAACCTACTCAATGATGTCCAGTTTGGATTTCACTGGATGCATGCAACTGCAAGTAGTCCAGATTGAAGCCTGCTGATGGTGGAGGAACTGAATATCCAGGATTGAGTTGCAAGGGTCATGGAATTAGGAGCTTCAGTCCCTCATCCATGCCAACCAATGTGCCTTTCTGAGCTGCATTTGACTGCTTTGACCCATATCCTTCCAACCCTTTCCTATACATGAAACTGTTAAAATGCATGTTAAATATTATAATTATACTGCCTCAACCACTTCCTCTGACATCTTGTTCCATATTCCCACCACCTTCTGTATGAAAATGCTGACCCTCAGGTCTCATTTAAATTTAAATGTAGGGTTTTTATTTCTTTCCAGACAGTGGTGGGTGTCTGATCAGGCTACCAAGTAGAGATGGAAGCAGCACATAGTTGTATTTAAAAGTCTCCTGGATAAATACATTAAAGTAGGATTATGATTCATGAACAGGCAGAAGAGATTTAGTTTGCATTGGCATCGTGGGCTGAAGGGCCTGTTCCAGTCATGCACTACGTTTTAATCATGTGGTTGTGTCAGCTGCTTTGCAATAGATGTGCTACAAAATGTGCTTCTAAGGTCAGAATATTAGAGCGCAATTCATCATTAGATGTAGATCATGGCTGATCTCTTCTTCAATTCCATTTGACTACTTTCCTTATTTCACTCATTCATGAGCTTCCTTCACCAATGAAAGCCTTTCATTGAAGGAGTGATGCCATGTTGAAGGCTCGCCTTCAGGATCCAGCAGAGAAAAATCTCAATTTCTGCCACTGGATTTTCAAATACCAGAAAGCAGTAAAAAATGATGAATAATGTCAAGATCAGCACTTTTTTTTAAATTTTTTATTTTTCACACCATAAATCACATTAGCCATGATACACACTTTTTCTTTTTCACACATATACAGTGATATTTTCTCCCCCCCCCTCCCTCCTCCCAAGCCACCCCCCCACCCACCCCCCTCCCATCCATTTTAGGTATACAATCTAGGTTACATTAAACCAGTCAGACAATGTTGTCATTCAACAAAAATACACCAGAAATTCTACTGAGTCCATTCTTTTCTTTCCTTCTCCTTCCATCAACTTAGGTAATGTTTGTCCCCGGTAGGTTTTCGCTATTGTATTTAATGTAAGGCTCCCATATTTGTTCGAATATTTCAATATTATTTCTTAAACTATATGTTATTTTTTCTAATGGAATACATTTATTCATTTCTATATACCATTGTTGTATTTTCAAATTATCTCCCAATTTCCAGGTTGACATAATACATTTTTTTGCTACGGCTAGAGCTATCTTAACAAATCTTTTTTGTGCATCCTCCAAATCAATTCCAAATTCTTTGTTTTTTATGTTACTTAGGAGAAAGATCTCTGGATTCTTTGGTATATTGTTTTCTGTTATTTTATTTAATATCTGATTGAGAAGATCAGCATTTGTAATGATAAATTGGAAATGCTGTACCATGGGATCATTGAAAGGTCACCTTTTATTGGCTCTGGCTGAACCTGAAGCGACAATGTTTAATCACAGCAAATTTTCCTCATGTTATGAATGAATGAAAGAGGGTATATTGTCATGTACATAAATACAGTGTAAAGATCCATTAAAATTCTTGCTTGCTGCAGCTTCACAGATACAAACATTACACGAAATAAATACACTAATAGCATGGCGTGCAAAAAGAAACATAAACTAAAATGAGCAGGGTGGATAAAGTCGAGCATCAGGATGTTTAATCTCTCTCAGCAGAACGTGAATGGTGCCTGACAAGACAGGAGGATCATATTGGTTTTGGGCAACAGTTAGCACGGGGTTGTAGGCTGGAAGGGCTTGTTACAGTGCTGTTTGGCTAAATTTTAAGTCCTCGCCAAAAGTTAAAGCCCCTCAGTTTGGTGCCCAAGGAATTATGCATGATGAAAAAGTCCTTGCATAACTTATGTCTGCTACAGGTTATCAACGGACAGACTGGGAATTCCAGGATAGTGGACCTGGGGATGAGAAGAGAGATGAAATTATTTGGCTGGGATAGTGACAGTCAAGGGAATGGGTGGGATTTGACCCAGAGAGATATAAGGAAGAGCTAGGGTCAGGGTCAGAATTGAGATTTTGGAGAGATATTCAGATTGGTTTTTAAGGTGGTTGGTCAGATAGATTTGTGTCTGATTATGGAGGTAATCAGAGATTGTCATCAGACTGGATGGATTGAGTGAACAGATCAGCTGCCCTGTGGACACTGACAATGAGGTAAATCTTGGAACAAACATTAAGGAAAGGAGGTCAAACTCAGAAGATGATGGATGCATCATTCTCCCTGTAAGTGAATCATATAAAATCAGGCTGCCTTTAAACAATACCAGACATCTAACTTGGGGCTCAACATCTTCAACATTCATGGTCTGCATCATGCCCAAACATTTATTTGTGGAGGGATTTTGCACACATGACATACAATAAATATTTTGAGTTGTTTTAGTATCAGAGCGAACACCCACTGCCCTTGGTATTTGTTTGAGGTTCATTTACATGGAGGGCCAAATTAATTTTCCCACTAAGCGCATGATCAAATTTATGGATTGAGGTTTTGATAAACGTAATTGTAAAGGACATATGAGCACCACATGCACTTAGAGACTGACAACTGCTTAAGGAATGAGAGGACAAACAGAATCAGTTTTACATTTTGAATAAAAATAATTGCAATCCAATACATTCTCCAATGTTGAATATCATTATCTATTTTTTCTATTCAAATTCTCTGTTCAGTAGGATAAATGTTCACCTGCACCAATGAGCTAAAATCTTGATGGAAATCATAACCTGCCAGTTTAATGAAATGGGGAGTTAATTACCATAGTTTTTTTCAAAAGAAAAACAGCTGAATGCTCTGTCAGATTAATGAAGACTAACATTTATCAAAACTTTACATTGTACTCTGAAATTTTATTTTGCTGTAACATTGACAAAGTGAACAAAAAAGAATTATGTGAATTTTTGTGATTACTGGAACCCCATGAGCAATTATAAATCCCATATGTGGATAAAAAAATGACATAAGTTTAAGAATGCTTTCTATCTCAGCATTCCAAATGATCAAAACCCAAACACCTTGCTAATCCCTGAAATGAATCCGAAACATGATGGTCTGTTTCTTCGAGCAAATCTCTTCATATGTTTCAAAAAATCTCATTGGCTGCAAAATTATTTTAAAATTCAATTTTTTTGTCCCTTTTAATCCTGCAACAGTTATTTTCTCTTTAATATGGTGCTGAACACGACAGTTGTCACAGGCAATGTTCCTCTTTATCGATTCAGGTAATGTAGCACCCAGCCCTTGATCAAATTGCATTCAGCATGAATTGCCACATTTCATCTTCTGAAATAAGCAACGTATTCTCAGGAAAGTGAAATGTTGACAATATAATTAGTCATGCATCTGATATGTTACATCCAATGTTGCAGTTGAATCACTAAGTGTATAATGAACTAATGTAATTAAGAAATGAAAATTTTAATGTCACTTGCCTAACCTTGTGTTCTTTAGTATTACTGTTGCACTGGAATTATTTCGTTGTATTTGAACTTCTGCTTTATTCCTCATTTTCTCCCGTTAAGACTACTCTAACTCTCTACGGGAATTAGTCAGTTATCATTATCCTATCTGCAACTGGTTCAGAATGCTGCAGCAAGGCTCCTGACAGCAGCCAAGAAGAGGAACCATGACACCCCTATTCTAGCCTCCCTTCACTGGTTGCCAGTACGGATCAGAATAGATTTTAAAATTTTCCAGTTTGTTTACAAAACCATTAATGGACCAGCCTCCTACTACATCACCAATCTCCTAACACCCTACTCCACTTCAAGACCCTTCAAATCGGGCAATTTAGGGCACTTGGTGCTCCGCACTAAAAATCGCAAACTCAGGGGAGATCGAGCCTTTGCGCCCCCAAACTGTGGAACAATATTCCTCCCTCCATAAAATCAGCCCCTTCCTTTAACTCTTTTAAATCCAGGTTGAAGTTGTATTTTCATTCGCAAGCATTTTGAAATGATTGTTGATTGTTACCATATTGTTTGTCCAATTCTGAAACTCGAGTACCCATTTTATACTGCACTTTAAATAGTTGCTTAAATGAAAATGTAATTTATGATCTGTATAGCACTCTGGTCAACGTGAGTTGCCTTAAATGTGTAACTAAACTAAACTAAATAGGAAAGTAGATAAAATAAACTACAAAAGCACAATATTACACCCTTTGACCTGGCAGTTGTTTTCATTTCTTTATCTACTAACCAATAAAATATCTCTAACAACAATCATAGATTTCAGATTTATTGTCAGAGTACATACATGATATCAAATAAAATCCTGAGATTCTTTTTTTTTCTGCGGGCAAGGCAGAATTACCATTTACTGGAAGTGCAAAAAATATGCACACAGTGTATACATGTAAACAAATAAAGAACTGTAAACAGATAACAAATGTAAACAAATTGTCTGTGTAATACAGAGAGATTATTAAAAAAATCAATAAAGTGCATAAGAGTCCTTAAATGAGTACCTGGTTGACTTTGTTTTTTTAATTTTTTTAAATTTTTCACACTGTGAACCATATCAATCAAAATACATACAAACATTTCCCTCTTAAATATACACAGTGGTGGTGGAGGTCCGAGGCAAGCCCTCTCTGTTATGTTCCATGTACGGTTCCCAAATTTGTTCAAATAATGTGACTTTATTTTGATGAGGAGTCTGATGGTGAAGGGTAGCAGCTGGTCCTGAACTTAGTGCATGGCAGCAGCGAGAACAGTGTGTGCAGGGAAGTGTGGATCCTTGACAATTGCTGCTGCTTTCCGATGGCAGAGTTCCCTGTAGATGTTCTCGATATTGGGGAGGGTTTTGCCTGTGATATCCAGGGCTATGTCTACTACCTTTTGCATGGCTTTATGCTCAGGGGTATTGTTGTCCTCATACTAGACCATGATGTAGCCAGTCAGCACACTTCCCATCACACATCTGTCGAAATTTGGCAGGGTTTCTGGTGTCATGCCAAATGTCCACAAATTCTAAAGTTCTATGTGTATTGACTTTAAATATTACCAAAAACATTAATTTTCTGAGCTTGAATGTAACAGATTCTCCCAACACTAAAAAATAGGTTTGGAACAATAAGACTTTTGCCAGTTAATCTCAATGAATTGTTGAGATCATCTCACAGGCTAAGGAGAAAATAAATTTAACTAATAACATTACTAGATATATTGTTTGTAGCCAAAGAAAACACTGAGTGGCAGGTTAGCTTCACGATATTTTGAGCCATTACACCAGTTTTAAAATCAACACAATGAGGTAGGAATTATTATATTGATCTTCCTATATTTTTCATATTTTGTCTATCAATTATATAAAGTCAGTTGTATATTGTTATTAATAAATTCCATGATCCAACAGCTTTCTTTTATTCAATTGTCAAAATACAAATCAATAAATATTGAAATAAATATCAATAATTAAATTATTATTTTCTCTGTTGAAATCAGACAAAAATGAAAGAAAATAATTCTGCCAAGCCTGCTTATCAGGCACTAATTATAAGCCCCTTTCACACTTGCAAGTGATCCCAGGAATTAACCACCAATCGGCCTTTAAAGTGTCTAGCGTGAAAGCAAAATCAGCTCAACACTAGCGTCAAATGACGTCATCTCATGCCAGGGATTGACAGCCTCAACCCCTAGTACAATCTCCGGGATCTGCAGATTCTGGTGTGGTGATCAGAAAAGTTTGAAACAGGTAATTGCATTGTGGGATTGTAATGACCCAAGATTTTGCATGAGTGCAGGAAGAAAAGATTAAAATGAAGGTAAACTTTGCTATGAGAAAGTCATAGTGGGGGAGAAAGAGAGGAAATAAATAGCAATGAACAGCAATCAATAGCAATAATGGACAATTTTTAAATGGCATGGGAAAATTGACAGCACTATAATGCACAATTTATAAAGACTGTTGGAAAAAAGCAATGGCAGACCTGACTTCCCAGAATGCCATGCGCAGAGAAGCTTCTCTATGAATACTCCATGCATTCAGCTGGGCATTCAGCCCTTTCTCTGCCGCATGGATTTCTGGGAGGGCAGATCTGCCATTGCTTTTTCTCAAGGTATTTATAAATTGTACGCAATAGTGCTACCAACTTTCCCACGCTATATAAATTGAGCGCTATTGCTACTCGCTCTTTCGCATGGTCCCTTATAAAGGTTTATATAGGTCGGCACAACAACAACGGGGGCTGAATGGCTTATGTTAAAATTATGCATGATTAATTTTGTTCAAATATGAAATCATAATACATTGATCAGGATTTCGGGCAGATCCACCATCACTCGATGCATCATGATATCACCAGTGGAAGGTAGAATAGTCCTAACCCCAGGGATGGCTCTTTGCAAGTGTGAAAATGTTCAGTGTCCCAATTATGAGTGGCCAAGTGTGAAAAGCCAAACCCTCATTCCTAACCTGGGACACTGAACGGCCATTTTAGTGGGATGCAAGTGTGAAAGGGGTTATACATTAAGTCTGACTTAATGCAGTGGTTATCTACAAATATTATAATGCTGGGAGAACTAGAGAATGCCCAAAGCAAATTATCACATGATGCTGACAAATCCCTGCCCCAGAAACATCAACATCACGTTCACGGTTTCTGTGGAGAAAAAGATGTCAGAACTGGAAGAATTGCAACAAGTGGTAGTAAACTGGATGTTTGAATGTCCCCAACACAATCTCAATGTTAAAAGAAAAGGAAAATGCAATTTACTTTTTTTTCCTTGTTATGCCTGCCAAAGTTACTAGTTCAATGCACAGTGAAGAAATTTGCAACTCCCCAGAATAGGTGGGAGGGAACAAGTTAAATTCTGAAAGTGGGGACCCCTTTCATGATTCAGCCCAAATGCACTAAATTTTGGTTTAACAGTAAGGCTAGTAATCTCCTCTTAACAAGCAGAAAAGTAATTAGCAGAAAAGTAATTAGAATGTTGCATGCTTACGATAGAGCGGCCCAGTGAAACACCTATTGGCTTCAGTGACTCAGGTTTAGTTATGATGTTGGGATTTCCTGGATGGAATTTCCATATTTTTCCTGTAAAAGTTAGAGTTCTGGTTCCTTACACATCTGAAAGCCAAGCTAGTATGTTAATTTACTACTGTAGATTGACATTAGTGTATGTGGGTGTCAGAATAATTAGCGAGCAGTGGGGAGGCGAATGGGCATGTGATAGAGAATAGGTTACAGGGGAAATTATTGGGGAAATGAGACTGAAAGGAATGCTCTGAGAGCTGCATACATTTGAAGAGCAGAATACCCTTCTCCTATGGCGTGGGATATGTGAAATATATATATTTTTTAATTTCCTTACCAGACATCTATAGCCCCTCATCTATGGGGGTTTTCAAATCACTTATTCCTTTAAAACTTTGTCCTTTACGTACAGGGGTGCAGTACTGGCAGAAGTCACTGGAGTACCACTCCAGGTACCTCCTTGTCACCATTTTTGATGAGCTCCAGCACCTAAAAAAATAGCACTGAACCTCTGGTTACACATATTCATTAACAACTATCCCACCCTCAAACACAGTTCTTCTACCACCCACCTGCACTAATGGAAATTTACAGCCTATCACATGACAACCAACATGTCTTTGGGATGTGGAAGCACGCAAGGGAAATCCTTGAGATCAAAGGGTGAAAGTGTGAACCACCAGAGGTCAAGATCAAACTAGGGTCTCAGGAGTTGTGCGACAACTTGCAGCACCATGATGTTGCTCTAACAAGTTACAACATGCTATTTGTATTTAAGGATGTTATAACTTTTCAACTCATACGTGGAAATTGCTTGGTGGTAATGTCATGGCCAAGGAAGAGCAGGGTTCTTTCCACTAGCTTGGTAAAAAATAAATTCAGGCACTAACTGAGGCCCTTGAGTAATGGGATTCCCTTGAGAAAAAAAATCACAAGGCTGGAGAAACTCAGCTGATCAAACAGTATATTTTACATATTTACATATTTCAGGCCTGAGACCTTCACCAAGGTATGATCAATGTGTAAGCAGGCAGCTGAATAAAATGGCGGAAGGAAGGGGAGGAGCACAGCCCACAGGCACAAGATCAGAGCTGGACACGGGAAGGACAGCACAAGAGGGAGGAAAAATGGTGGGAAGCAGGGTGGGGAGAAGGAAGTGGAGGACTGGGGAGGTCAGAGGAGGGAGATGGAGGGCTGGGAAGGCCCTGTCTGCATTTCCACCCTCTGGCCTCCTCAGCCCTCCACTTTCTCTTCCCCTCCCTTGCCCCCCAACTTCCCTCTTGTGGTCTCCCTCCCATGTCCATCTCTGACCTCTTGTCTGTGGGATTGTGCTCCTCCCCCTGACTCTTCCCCCATCATTTTGTTCAGTCACCTGCCTACATTTTAATATTACCCTGATGAAGGGATCAGACCTGAAATATCAGTTAAGTATCTTTATCTTCACTATATAAAGTTGACGTTTGCACTGCTGAGTTTCTCCGGCATTGTATTTTTACGACAAGCACAACATCCGCATATTTTGGTGTTTCACTCTGGTTTCCTTTGAAGTTAGTTATGCTTGGACCAGACATCATTAATTTCTGCATGTGGTGCTCCAATAAAGGAGCAGGGTATGAATCTGTCCTGAAAAGTCTTTTTCCATGAAAATTATTCAATAATTTACTTACTTGTTTTTTCCTTAATCGCCGAGATCAAATATCTGCCTTTAAGCACTTGAAAATCTATCTTCAACAACTGGTTGAAGTTTAAAGCCACATTAATAGATAACATCTGTCTAAGATCTGACCTCATTTTTAAACTTCTATAAAGTTATGGATGAATGGCGTTAATATGATTTTCCACAAAAGAATTTCAACAGGATAATCCATCTGTTATGAAGAGATTAAGATTTCACTCTAAAATTTTCAGTAAAATAGGAATTCTTAAGAATTCCCTTAGACTATATGCCATGGTATAATGATATAAGAAGACTCATGTATACAACGACCCCATAATTTCCACCTTAAAGTGTTGGTTTTCATACGACAACCTCCCCGAATCTGGCACTTACTGCTGACCAGTGGAAGCTATTAAAAGCAAATCACAATATTTCAATAATAAGTGATCATTTAAAGTTTAAATTTTATTTGGATATTTTAAAATAAACCACTGTTTAAAGCCTGTACAGAGCTGACACCAGTCTGCCAAGTGGATAGACCCCCATGGAGGAGCGCTGAGACTTCACAAATAATGAACAGGGCATGCGTTAGATGGTGTCAGAGGCAACAGGAAGATGGTGTTAGTGTAGTAACTGTTGACAAGGCAAGAATTTTAGACCCTTTGTACAAGACAACACAATTTTAAATTTCCTGTTATCCTATGCAACATGGTAATATTTGCAGATAACATCCAGTTTCTATAAATACTGAGGTTGCTGATAACTTAAACAGAGGATCACTTGACTGTCACAAATTGGGCAGGTAGAGTTTGATAGAGTGGTTTTCTAGTTTGGGATATGGTACATTCACTTTCCGTCTATGCTTATCCTCTTCTTGTCCCAATGGAGTAACAAAGTGCTGGCTTCAGCAGTCTGGGGCCAGGGATTCCCATCAATCCCTGGGATTGCAACAGGTTTTTCCAATGAGCCTTTCAGAATGCCTTTAAACAATTTTCTCTGACTCAATGGAAGGGGAATATTTTGATGGAACTTGAATGGAGAGCTTTTTGCAGAGTCAGGTGTTTGGCATGGAGATGCAACAGTGACTGCAATTCCTGAGATGACTGAGGTGGGCAAAGTTACCAGCCACCATCCTGTCAGCTTTCCGCAGGAACTCTATTGAGAATGTCCTGGCCAACTGCATCACATTGTGGTATAGATATTGTAGAACATTAGATTGGAGATCAATATAGTACCAAAATAGCCTCAGAGAGGATCACTGGGTCTCCCTCCCTCCAATCGGCATGATCTACTGGTTGGTTTGTTTTTTGAAAATTTTATTTTATTTATGTTATTATTATTAGACATACAGCATGAGTACAGCCTATTTTGGCCCACAAGTCCATGCCACACAACTGATGTGCATCTCCCAGCACATTTTGAATGGTGGGATAAAACTGGAGCCCCCATGGAAACCCATGCAGACACGTGGAGAATGTGGAAACTCCTTATAGACAGCTTGGGATTCAAACATTGGTCCCGATCACTGGCACTGTAAAGGTGTTGCACTAACCATGCTGCCCTAATATTATTGTTTGGCGTAATACAACATTGTTATTTATTTTATTTGGTATGTTTGCGCGTTTTTGCACTGAGGACTGAAGAATGCGTTTGTCCAACTGCACTTATACAATCAGATGATAATAAACTTCAACTTCTTGTAGCACATCCTAAGCAGCTATTTGAGAAAAAATCAGAGCTTCTGCTGGGAAGTTGGCCTGAGGGAGATAATTGATATTGTTATGATTGTCCTACCAGTGCATTTGAAGATGTTGCAGTAAAGTCACTGGTGTTATCTACAAAGATTAGTGTTTTGAGGTGTCTATGCCTCCAATATACACAAGAGTGGGAAGCAAGACTTTTTAGGAAATTATAACAGTTCTCGGTTTGAGATGTAAATTATTTCATTTTTATTCAGGTATAAATTCTCTGTGTGACCAATGTAAAATTGGTGAAGTTTCTTTTGTTTGCATGTTCTGGACTTGTCCTAGTTTATAAAAATTTTGGAAAGATATCTTTCAAACATTATTGGTGACTCTCAAGTTTAAATTGGAACCTTGCCCTTTAATTGCTCTATTTGGATCATTTCAATAAGATGACATTTTACTGACTCCAATTCAAACTAAATTTTATCCTTTACTTCATTGATAGCCAGACTTGCAATTTTGATTATATGGAAAGATAATACTCCACCTATACATACTCAATGATTAAATGATATTATTTCTCATTTAAGTTTAGAAAAAAAATTAGATATGCCATTAAAATTAAAATATTAAGAAAATTTGGTGCTGTGTTGTCCATTTCCAAGTAGTTATCACTTGATTCCTATATGCTAACTTTTAACCTTGATTTGGGGGCTTTGATTTTTTTGAGGTTTTTTTTGGAGATTTTTGGGATTTCTTGAGTGGTTAATTCTATTCTTCAATATGATTGTGCTCTGGATTTTTTTGTCATAAAAAGCTGAAGTAATTACTTATTTTTCTTTTGAATCTTATAGCATAATATCTAACTGTATCATTTAAGTATTTATAATGTATAAACACCAATAAAAAATATTTTAGAAAGAAAGAGGTGTAAATGCGCCTTTGATCATCGTGGGGGGGGTAATGGTGAACTCAATTATTGATGCTTTCCCTCATTGGAGATGATGTACACAAACCAGAGTCTCATTATTGATCATGATTACGGTTGGAGTGCTCACAGGTTGATGGTCATTTGAATCCCAGATACAGTACAACTCTGATTATCCAAAATTGGATTCTATGAAATCCTGATTTATCCAATTTTTTTCAGAGCTGAACTGACCCCACAGATTGAAAAAAAATCACCTGACGTGAAATTAGAATGACGATTGTCTTTGTTTCAGCTAACTCACTCCCTTCTCTTTCCATTTCATCTTTGCCTTCCCCTATTGACTTTTCTCCCCAACTCTCCCTCTCAAACTGTCTCCCAGCTGCAAGCAGTCAGAAGAAACCCTTGTCCTGGCATCATCAAGGAGAGCGGCAGCAGTGGGACTTCGGGCTGCTGAGAGGGGTGAGGACGTCAGACTCCTGGCAGTGGCAGGCTCCCTGCAGCAGTGGGGCCTTGGTGGGGAGATGTCGGTGATCAGCTGGAGACAGCATTTTTTTGGTGAGAATTAAACATTATCTTAATGCTTAAAAGCCTTCTCTTGTTTGTTGTTGTTTAAACATTGTTACAAATGATTTGCTGTAGCTATGGGCTGTTTTTTTTAATAAAAATGACCAGTTCTCCAAAAAAAAAACCTTTATCCGACATAGGCCTGGCCCCGACCATTTTCAATATATTTTTATATACTTTGGTAAAGAAGTCAACTTTGGTTTGATGCCCAGCTTCTGTATGTTATCTGAAATTAATGCCTGAAATTCTAGTGATTTTAATGATAGTGTGAAAACAATCAAGACTGAATAGTTTTTGACATCACATAGATCAACTCCAATCATGTTACGTGTTGGAGATGAGGTGAAATATTGCAAAAATGAAAATTGAGAAGAGGGCTGGGCAATGACCTCAATCTCCATTAGAATTAGATCATGAATGGATCACTGCTTGCACATCTTTAGGGAGCTGATGCAGATTGGTTAAGATATTTTGTGAAGACAATGTGTGAAAAAAAAATCAAAATCCTTAGAATTAAAAGCTTCTGAAAATCAAAAAAAGGTCAATTTATAGTTATTGCTGCTTCCCCCAACATTGTCATGTACTGGTTTCTCAGTGAAAAATCTGCACATGAATCTTTGATGGAAAGAATCTGCATTTTTGCAATGGGATGGAGTGATTGAAATGCAAACGTGATTCCCCATGGCAGAGAACCGAAAGACATCCCATAAATTACCAAAATTAGATTTCTCTCTTCTCTTGAATATGGTTGTCATTACAACATCTCTCAGATTTCATGGCATTTTTCCTGTTTCCAGAAGAGGGAGATGAGCTCATTGAGTTGTGCCAGAACTTCTCAACTCTGTTTTGCCTGCTCTAGGAACATTTTTTTTCTCTGATGTTGGATGCTGTTTTACCTTAGTGCCAGGTCAGGATAACACCAAAGTTGTGTAATGTAATCATGCAAACTCACATTGAAGGGAATCTCAGTGGAGGAGATCTTTGAAATGCTAACTGATCCACTGCTCTTGCTAAGCTCTCCACTCTTCTTCCCTCTTAACTATGTGCATCCAGATGTATTTGGGCTGGGGCTGCAATTAACAATGAAGAAGAATCGACACAGGTCAACCACTTAATTTCCACACACTCTCAGATCTTTATTTTTCTTTCGACCTCAGCCTTATTTCCAGTTGAGAGGTGCCTTGTTTTTATGTTTTATAAGATCCTGGATCTTCTGGTCATTCTCATCAAACCAACTAATTTTCTGGAACAACTAGACATTAACAGGTTACCTAATTAAATTGTTGCCATTCCCTGAGTCACACAATGCAAACGATATTGTGCTTTTGACTACATATAGAATTCTCAATGGGTGATATAAGGAAAACCCTATTGTAGAGGTCTTCAGGAATCACTGATCCCTCCTTATCCCATTTATATCCTGAATTACCCACATTCTGAATGAAGCCATATTTGAACTTGAATAAATCAATATTAATTGCTTCCACCATCTCCCAAGAGAGCCTCTTTCACAGGCTGATTGAAGCATCATTCCCACAAATTTCTTTTGAATTTAAGCATGTTAATAGAATTAATGATACATATCACAACAAATGTTCTGGATGGTCCAGAAGTTGCATTAAAATTTACACTGGTTGTACATCCTCGAAGCCTGTTTACCTGAAATAGAGTGTAAAAGTGCTGACGATATGTTTGTTAATATCACTGGGAGCAACTGAGGCAAACAGGAAGCTTTGAAAGAAAAGCCTGACTTTGTTATTTCAGGTGAAAGAGACAGCACAATTAGTTGATGTGATTCAATGAAGTCTGACGGGGTAGGCTTGAGAGAGATATAAATTGTTGACATAAAACAATTGGGCTGAATATCCTGTGCTACATCAGCAATTTCACCTGAATGTTAAATTAAATTAAAATGTAACACTGCACTGCAAAAAAAAAGTTGACACTATCGAGGAGGAGCATCGGGGGAGTGCTGCCCTTTAACGTGAACAGAAAAAAAATCCTTTCCATTAAGAAATAAGTTTTGTTGATATTTATCCTTCAATCAACATTAAAAATATTGGTTATCTGGTCATCATCACAGATTAACAACACACAAACTACCAGAATTTCTTCATTACAAGAGTGCTGACACTTCAAAAGTATTTCACTGGCTTTAAAACATTAGTGATAAAGCTGATCTTGTGAAAGGCACTATTTCTTTAGAATCAATATAATTCTACACATGTATCTGTGTTGAATAAAGGGAAACACCACCAATCAATCAGCAATGATTGCAAGAAGACTACTGTTTCCACATGATGCTTCAGTCAGCTCTATCTTTGCTACTTTAATTTGATTGATTTTACTTTGCAGATTATCCTTTTTACAAAAAGCAATCCAGCATCCCATTATTTGAAGCAAACAAAAACAGACAGAAACTTGATTAAGGATAATGCAGTCTGATTAAAAATTCTTACCAAAACAAAACACATTAACAAAAGCACCGCTCAACTTCAAAATGTCAGGCATGCTCAAGTCAAATAATTTTTCTCACCCTGGCCCTAAACTTCTGGATGTAAATCTAGAGAACTGCCCTTTGGAAAATTTCAGATGAAATGGACCAGATAATCTAAGCAATTCTGAGCAATGTGCTGGCATAAATTGGCTTGAATAAGTTATGACTAAAGTCCTATAATAAAACATTAACTAAGGCAGCTTATGGAGGTGCTACCTCATAGTACAATGATGTTGAAAGTTCACACAACATGTGATGTCATTAAGTGAATGTTCATCTCTGGCATTGCTTTTGTAAGTCTGCCCTAGTGTTCAATGCGATACATTGATGGATAGATATGTGGAACACTTGATGGCAGATCTTTCACATCTAAATAAAATATTCTTCAAAAAGCATAGAACAATTATGGTTGTTTTAATTAAATTTAAATCTTGCTATTTATTGAAACAGCATGCAATTTAAAAATTATGTTTCCATCGGATGCCATCTGTCTTCAGACACACCTAAGATTGGTATGTGCACCATCTATTGGTTTGAGTAAACAAAAGATTCTCCAAGTTATGAGTAAAACAATGAGTTAAGAATATTAAAAGCATCAAAAACATACATTTGAGTTTAGTGATCCTTCATTAAAACAGAAAGAACTCATGGATGAACAGGTCAAGGAAAAGGAGTATGAAATGTTCAGAGGTTGTAGGTTAATTGAGCAGTAGATCTCGTGAGCCAGAAGTGTCTGTCACTGTGTTGTATAATTAAATTTTTAAAACATAAATGTAAAAAAAAAAGGGAGGGATTGTGTTTGAACCAAAAGCAGTAGCAATTTGGTGGCATGCGTGATAATAAAGAAAGGCTTATTTAAATCATTATGAGACAATTATAGAGGCATAGATTTGCAAGTGGGTTAAATGCTTATTCCGTGCGGTACCGGATGTAAACAGCGTCTTCATTGTTGGGGTCTTTCATGGCTTGGTTCAGCATCATGCTGAAGAAGATTGAAAAGAGGGTTGGTGCGAGAACACAGCCTTGCTTCACGCCATTGTTAATGGAGAAGGGTTCAGAGAGCTCATTGCTGTATCTGACCCGACCTTGTTGGTTTTCGTGCAGTTGGATAATCATGTTGAGGAACTTTGGGGGACATCCGATGCGCTCTAGTATTTGCCAAAGCCCTTTCCTGCTCACGGTGTCGAAGGCTTTGGTGAGGTCAACAAAGGTGATGTAGAGTCCTTTGTTTTGTTCTCTACACTTTTCTTGGAGCTGTCTGAGGGCAAAGACCATGTCAGTGGTTCCTCTGTTAGCGCGAAAGCCGCACTGTGATTCTGGGAGAATATTCTCAGCGACACTAGGTATTATTCTATTTAGTAGAATCCTAGCGAAGATTTTGCCTGCAATGGAGAGCAACGTGATTCCCCTGTAGTTTGAGCAGTCTGATTTCTCGCCTTTGTTTTTGTACAGGGTGATGATGGTGGCATCACGAAGATCCTGAGGCAGTTTACCTTGGTCCCAACAAAGCTTGAAAAACTCATGCAGTTTGGCATGCAGAGTTTTGCCGCCAGCCTTCCAGACTTCTGGGGGGATTCCATCCATACCTGCTGCTTTGCCACTTTTCAGTTGTTCGATTGCCTTATATGTCTCATCCAGGGTGGGAACCTCATCCAGCTCTAGCCTTAGGGGCTGTTGAGGGAGCTGGAGCAGGGCGGAATCTTGGACTGAGCGGTTGGTACTGAAAAGAGATTGGAAGTGTTCTGACCATCGGTTGAGGATGGAGATCTTGTCGCTGAGGAGGACTTTGCCGTCTGAGCTGCGCAGCGGGCTTTGGACTTGGGGTGAGGGGCCGTACACAGCCTTTAGAGCCTCGTAGAAACCCCTGAAGTCGCCAATGTCCGCGCTGAGCTGTGTTCGTTTGGCGAGGCTAGTCCACCACTCATTTTGGATCTCCCGGAGTTTGCGCTGAAGATGGCTGCATGCGCGACGGAAGGCTTGTTTCTTCTCTGGACAGGACGGCTTTGTAAGGTGAGCCTGGTGGGCAGCTCGCTTCTTTGCCAGCAGCTCCTGGATTTCCTGGCTGTTTTCGTCAAACCAGTCCTTGTTTTTCCTGGAGGAGAAGCCCAGTACCTCTTCAGTGGATTGCAGTATGGTAGTCTTCAACTGATCCCAGAAGGTTTCAGGGGACGGGTCCGTGAGGCGGGTTGCAACGTCGAGCTTTGCTTTGAGGTTTGCCTGGAAGTTTCCTCTCGCTTCGTCTGACTGCAGTTTTCCAACATTGAACCTCTTTCTGGGGGCTTTATTGTTCCTGGGCTTTGGCTTGAAGTGAAGGTTGAGCTTGCAGCGAACCAGCCGGTGGTCAGTGTGGCATTCCGCGCTAGGCATGACCCTGGTGTGGAGCACATCTTGTTTTTCACTTTCTCGCACCAGGATGTAGTCCAGGAGGTGCCAGTGTTTGGATCGGGGATGCATCCAGGTGGTCTTAAGGCTGTCCCTCTGCTGAAAAAGGGTGTTTGTAATGACAAGCCGCTGTTCTGCGCAGAGCTCCAACAGGAGGCGCCCATTGTCGTTGCACTTGCCGACGCCATGCTTGCCCAGGATTCCTGGCCACGGATGGCAGTCTCTTCAATCTGAGGCGCCTGCAAGCTCACACCAAGACACAAGAGAAACTTGTCTGTGAACTACTCTTTGCAGATGATGCCGCTTTAGTTGCCCATTCAGAGCCAGCTCTTCAGCGCTTGACGTCCTGCTTTGCGGAAACTGCCAAAATGTTTGGCCTGGAAGTCAGCCTGAAGAAAACTGAGGTCCTCCATCAGCCAGCTCCCCACCATGACTACCAGCCCCCCCACATCTCCATCGGGCACACAAAACTCAAAACGGTCAACCAGTTTACCTATCTCGGCTGCACCATTTCATCAGATGCAAGGATCGACAATGAGATAGACAACAGACTCGCCAAGGCAAATAGCGCCTTTGGAAGACTACACAAAAGAGTCTGGAAAAACAACCAACTGAAAAACCTCACAAAGATAAGCGTATACAGAGCCGTTGTCATACCCACACTCCTGTTCGGCTCCGAATCATGGGTCCTCTACCGGCACCACCTACGGCTCCTAGAACGCTTCCACCAGCGTTGTCTCCGCTCCATCCTCAACATCCATTGGAGCGCTCACACCCCTAACGTCGAGGTACTCGAGATGGCAGAGGTCGACAGCATCGAGTCCACGCTGCTGAAGATCCAGCTGCGCTGGATGGGTCACGTCTCCAGAATGGAGGACCATCGCCTTCCCAAGATCGTATTATATGGCGAGCTCTCCACTGGCCACCGTGACAGAGGTGCACCAAAGAAAAGGTACAAGGACTGCCTAAAGAAATCTCTTGGTGCCTGCCACATTGACCACCGCCAGTGGGCTGATAACGCCTCAAACCGTGCATCTTGGCGCCTCACAGTTTGGCGGGCAGCAGCCTCCTTTGAAGAAGACCGCAGAGCCCACCTCACTGACAAAAGGCAAAGGAGGAAAAACCCAACACCCAACCCCAACCAACCAATTTTCCCTTGCAACCGCTGCAATCGTGTCTGCCTGTCCCGCATCGGACTGGTCAGCCACAAACGAGCCTGCAGCTGACGTGGACTTTTTACCCCCTCCATAAATCTTCGTCCGCGAAGCCAAGCCAAAGAGAGAGAAATGCTTATTGTAGAAAATTATTGGAAACATGGAAATTAGTGCAAAGACACAACTCCAGTGGTTAATGAATGTACTGTAAGAGCAGGTAAAATAATCAGAACTTTGGTTTGGAGTTAAGGAAAATAGGAAAAGTATGCCAAGGCCCCTGATTGTTATCCAGACTGTGCTGGATGTCAGCTGAAGACAAAACTGATGTTTAAATAGCTTTCAACTTCTATGGCTATAGCTTATATTTGTTTGGGCCATATTTGGAAAGTGAAAGCATTAAACCTCAATGAGAGGCTAACTCAGTCAGCAGAGGAAACAAAGGGAGAGCATCTTTGATGACCAAAAGAGTCAATTGAAAACCATCAAAGTGATCAGCTCTGGCAACAAGAAACATTATGCCATATTGCTAATTCGGACACAGTATCCATGCTTACATGATTTCTATTGCTATTACAGTGACCTGTGCACTTTACTGGCATTCTAAAATGAACAGGTTTAATCCAGCTGTGATTTTAATAGATTTAATTCTTACTGGAAAACTTATACCCAAATAAACAGCTTTCCTGAGTAATATCATGAATAGTCAAACACTTTGATAATGTAAATATGCAAAACAAAAATGCTTTCAGCAATATTACATACAGGATCATAAATATACAAATAAGATTAAACCAATCTGCAGTTTTCCTACATTTTACTCCTCAGGTTTTTCAGTTTGTTTTGCCTGTATGCCAAAATATCAATATGCCACTCAAAATCCATTTAACGATGGCTTTATGTCACCTGAACACATAATAATATTCAACAATAATGAGTCTGAATGATTTGAAATAAATGACAAGATATGTAGCAGTTGTAAAATGCATTTTATTTCCTAGCTTTAAGCTGACATTGCAAACAAAATTTCATCTGTGCAAGATTTCTCAGTTCTATGGTAATGTGCAATGATGCCTGATATTTTAAAAGCAAAATAACTGTTTTTAATGTCCCAGCAAAATCCTTCAGGTATTTGCAAAATGACAATCTTTTAAAAAATGGTAAATTTGCATTTTGATAATGCACATGCATATATATGCTAGGGTTTCACATTCTTTTAAAAATATTTTTTTTGTTTATAAACAGCATATAATATCATATTAAAATACAATAAGATGATATGAATAGTTACACATAATTAATAAAATAATCAGTATATCAAAAACAAAACATAAATTGTAAAACACATCCATAATTCATAATCCAGATAGTATTAAAAAAACATAATAAAAAAGGTAAAAAATAGGAAAAGGTAGGAGGAGAAAAAAAAGAAACAAAAAGAGATAACTCAGTACCTCTCCCTAATAGTGTTGCCAGGTGCTATATATGATTAGCATTAGAAGAAAAATAAAGGAAAAGAAAAAAAAAACTTGGAAAAGACACATATCAGACAATTCAATTATAATGAAGTAAAATTATAGAGTAAGAAAGTGAGTCTTAAATAACACCCCCCCCACCCCGCCCCAACATCTGAAATCTTATATGTGAATTATAAACTGAATATTCATTCTCTTACATATTCAAACAGGACTTGATGTCACACCACCACTGATCATAGGTAGGTGGGGAAGCATCCTTCCATTTTTAGTAAAATCCCACTGCTCGCTAAAAGAGAGGCAAAAGAGATAGCACAACTCTGAATCAGAGACAAAGAAGAATAATTTCCTCCCATTGAACTGAAGAGGGCTACCAAAAAATTTGATGTTAAATCATAATTAAAAATTGTACACAAAATGCAAGAAAAGCTCTCTCCAGTATTTTTCTAATTGGATGTCCAGAACATATGAATTAATGACGTTTCACTGCTCTTAAACCTATCACACAAGGATTCATATCAGGGTAAAAGTGAGACAATTTAACCTCAGACATAAATGCTTTGTGTACTACCTTAAGTTGTAATAGACAATGATGGGCACATAACAAAGAGCTATTAATGCTATTAACCAACTTAAGAACTGTGTCCCAATCCACATCCAATATAGTCAAATTTAAATCCTGTTCCCAAGCATTTTTAGTTTTAACTAGTAAAGGTTGTTTTAAATAGAGTAATTTCTCATAAATAATAGATAATAAATCTTTATGAAAAGGCATTAATCTAAAAAAATGATCTACATAATTTGATTCTGACTCTTGGGAAAATGAAAAACTGTGATTCAAGAATATGACAGATTTGCAAATAACTAAAAATTTGAGATTTGGGCAGGTTAAATTTAGCAGTTAGTTGCTGAAATGATGCAAAACATCATTCAATGAACAGATCCTTAACCCTCTCTATATCATTTCTGAAAAATACCATCATGTAAAGAAGGTTGAAAAAGGTGATTTGATACGATAGTGCTTGAAAGAGAAATTATGAAATGCAAAATGTTTTCTAACTTGTGCCCAAATTCTCACTGAATGTTTAACAATGGAATTTTCTCATTAACTTAGTTAAATGTGTAAATAAAGAACCAATAAGTGCTACACAGGGAAAAAAAATAATATGGGAGGGAATTCAGCTCTATTGATATTCATTGGACGGTCAGAATGATTATGCAAAAAAGACCAAAACGTATGACATTAAATATTGATTGCCCAATAATAGAATCTATAGTTAGGTAGAGCCATTCCACCATCTCTCTTAGATCTCTATAGAAGAACTTTGTTAAGGCAAGGATGGTTACCCTTCCATATGAAAGATGAGATGGCCGAGTCAGTCAAAAAGTGATTTAGGAATAAAAATTGGAACTGATTGAAAAAGATATAAAAATAATAGGTAAGATATTCATTTTAATTGAATTTATATGGCCAACAAAGTTTTTAGTAAAGGTGACCATTTAATTACTAGTTTATATGTAGCAAGGTATTTCTCCTTAAAAAGGCGTTGATGATTCTTTGTAATTGTAATACCAAGATTGGTTTTTAACAATCTTAAAAGGAAAACCATTGTACATTGAAGCTAGAGAATTCAACAGAAGAAGTTAACTTTTATGCAAATTCAATTTATATGTTGAAAATTGACTGAATTATGAAAGTCATGACATATTTGGGGAAGGGAGGCAACTGAATCCAAAATGCATAAAGGGAGACATTATGTTCAATCCCTTCCCTCCATATCTTTGAAATATCCGTACACTCATGAAATGCAATTGCTAATGGTTCAATTACCAGATCAAATAATAAAGGACTCAATGGGCACCTTGACAAGTGCCACATTGCAGATTCAAAGGTTAAGATTGTAAATTAGAAAGAATTGTGGCAGATGGATGTGAATACAATCATTTAACCCATGTAATAAAATCAGAATTAGTTTCACATTTTATGGCATATTTTCAAGGGCAACAAAATTTGTCATGTCCTCCTTGTCTCATATCAACTTCTATAGGTGCACCTACAAAAGCATCCAAACTGGATGCATCAAAACTGGTATGGGAACTGTTCATCCAATAAGTTACAGAAGGTGGTGAATACAGCTTAGAACATTATTTAAACCTCCATCCCCTCCATCTTCATTTCCAGTTGCTGTGCCATCATACTTTAGGGTTCATCTCACCCCAGCCACATCCTCTTCTCCCTCTTCCAGAGGCAAAGTTCAAGAGTATTAAATTGCATACTGACAAATTTTAAGACCATTTCTTCCCTGCAGCTATCAGGCTCCTAAATGAACCTCACACTAGTTTTCCAATGTTGCCCTGGCCATGTGCTAATTCAGTGGTTGTCAACCTTTTTCTTTCCACTCACATACCACCTTAAGTAATCTCTATGGCATAGGTATAATATTCACAACACACATATCATCTAAATAGGCACATGATTCTTGTTTGTGGCAATATAAAATATGCATTAGAAAACCTGATGAATCACATTATTTTAACAGCCCCACACTTTTTTGTTGAAGTATATAGCACTTCAGAAATTTAATGAGGAATTACAGTTATGAATTCTGCTTGCATTTATGCCATTTTTTCAGCAACAAGCACCCATGAAATGATGTAATTCAAAACTTAAGGTTCAAATTTATTCTTAGTGTATGTATACAACATCACATACAACTGCGAGATCCTTTTTCCTGTGGGCCAGGCAGAATTTCCACTTAACAATAAATAATATTCAAAGTACGAGTCTTTAAATGAGACTCTGATGGTAAATGGATAGCAACTGTTCCTGAATGAGCCCTGTGTCACCTACACTTCCTTCCTGATGACAGAGTCATCGGACAGAGTCAACATGGATTTACAAAAGGTAAATCGTGCTTGACAAATCTATTGGAATTCTTTGAGATAGTGACAGGTAAAATAGATGGGGGGAGAGCCAGTGGATGTGGTGTACCTGGATTTCCAAAAGGCCTTCAATAAGGTCCCTCATAAACGATTGGCATGCAAAATCAAGGCTCATGGGATTGGGGGCAAGGTATTGATGTGGATTGAGAACTGGCTGGCAGATAGAAGACAGAGAGTTGGGATAAACGGCTCATTTTCTGAGTGGCAGGCAGTGACCAGTGGGGTGCCACATGGATCTATACTGGGACCCCAGCTGTTTACAATTTACATTAATGATCTAGATGAGGGGATTGGATGTAATATCTCCAAATTTGCAGACGTCACTAAGCTAGGAGGGGTTGTGTGCACTGAAGAGGGGGGTCAGGAAGCTCCAGTGTGATTTGGATAAATCGAGGGACTGGGCAGATACATGGAAATGCACTACAATGTGGATAAATATAAGGTTATCCACTTTGGTAATACAAACCGGAGGGCAGATTGCTATTTGAATGGCAATAGATTGGGAGATGGGAAGTGCAGAGAGACCTAGGGGTTCTTGTGCACCAGTCACTGAAGGTGAGCATGCAGGTACAGCAGGCGGTTAAAAAGGCAAATGGTATGTTGGCCTACATATCAAGAGGGTTTGAGTATAGGAATAAGGATACCTTACTGCAGCTGTACAGAGCCTTGGTGAGACCATACCTGGAGTATTGTGTGCATTTTTGGTCGCCTTATCTGAGGAAGGATGTTCTTGCAATGGAGGGAGTGCAAAGGCGATTCACCAGGCTGATACCTGGAATGGCAGGAATGACTTATGAGGAAAGATTGCGCAAATTGGGATTGTACTCGCTGGAGTTTAGAAGATTGAGAGGGGATCTTATAGAGACATATAAAATTCTGGCAGGACTGGACAGAATGGATGCAGATGGGATGTTTCCAATGATGGGAAAATCCAGAACCCGAGGCCATGGTTTGAGGATAATAGGCAAACCATTTAGGACCGAGATGAGGAGGAATTTCTTTACCCAGAGGGTGGTGAATCTGTGGAATCTTTTTTCTTTTTTCTTTATTATACTGTACACTACTGATAAATAGAAATTCTGCCTGGCCTGCAGGAAAAGCTATCACAGGGTTGTATGTGATGTCATTTATGTACTCTGACATTTGATCTTTGAACTTTGAAGTGCATTTTACTTTATTTTCATGTTTTAGATTTCAGAAAGGAATCTTGTTCCTTGTGGATTACTCAGCCTTATTAAATTTCCTCAAAATACTGAGTCAATACACTAGATCTGCAAGCTACATATTATACAGTAATCAATCACATTGGCCTCAAACCTTAGAGGGAGTCAGGTACAGAATAGGGGAGGGTGCAGTGGTACTACAGTTTAGTGATGAGGTCAGGACCTGACAAATTAAGTGTCAGAACACAATGGTCATTTTGAAAAATGTATTCCCTGACCGCAGTCAGCTGGGCTGATAAATTCTATTTGGATGCACAGGCGGGATGTGGATAATCTGCTGAAGCAAACTGCACTCAGTGAAAGGAGAGGAGCAAAGGTGCAAGATATCATCAACTGGGGAACAGAGAGATGGTAGAACAGGAAAAGATTTTGGACAGGGGTGAAGAAGTGTGTGGAAACAGGCGGGTGGTGATGAGGTGCCATTGATAAGAAGCTGATTGGTGGATGAAAAGTTGAAGATGGATGTCTGCAAAATGACAAGTGTTGAGGGGGGTGGGGAAGGGGTTAGGGGAGCCAGTTTTAAAAGAAGATCCAGGAGGACTTCAGGTCAGGTTTGGACGGAAGATGGTGGGAACAAGGTCTGGCTGACTATTGTGCTGATACAACCACCAGCCTACAGCAGGGGGCGACCTTTCTACCTGCAGGAAGTCCACCTGGGAGGCTGATTCCACCTGGATGGCTGTCAATCAACTGACCTGGATATAGACCTTGAGCCGCCCCCTCCCAGGCCAGTCACATGTGGAATCTACAAGACTGAAACTGGTATACAAGACTTTAAGTGGATTAAAGCATGTAGTACAATCTTTCTGTGCTTTGTGTCTGCTTGCAGCACCACAATACACCACAATTTAATCCACTTAAAAATGTAAAGACCTTGGAGAAGTTCCTCACCGTCGGAAGTCTGGAAATCGACTTCCAACACCTGGATGCCCCAGCGCGCTTCAAGATCAGGAAGCATGCAATTGAGGCGATCATCCAGACACAGACTGAGGTAATTAACATGAACCAGAAATACCTCATGGTACTCCACACTAAATTGGGCTCCTGCGCTTTCCAGAGACAGCTCGGACTATGAACATACCATGGCCATACTGGAAAGCATGTACAGGCCCACAATGAACGTGCTCTTCACCCGGTACCTGCTCAGCATCAGGGTGCAGCAGCCAGGTGAGACAGCAGATGTCTATCTGGGGCTCTGCATGAGTGAGCTCACCTGTGCCTGACTGAGACTGGGTTAATCGAAGGGGAGGTGGAGCGACTCATCCAGGATGCCTGCATGCGAGAGCTATGATCGAGGGGTACCCGATGGAGGTTGCTGGAGGAAAATACTGCCTCCCTCGCCAGAATAATGGAGGTAGGTCGCTCTCTGGCAGCTGCAGCCAACCATGTGGAGGTATTCGATGCCTGACTCTCCCAACCTTCTGCTTGGCCAATGCCGACAACTGACATCGCTGAAGGGCCCTACAGGGAGGAAATGATCACCATCGCCAATGCAGCCCACTGCTGTAAATATTGCAGGTCCTAGTGTGGGTCAGACAGGTGCTCCCAAAAGCCACCGCTAAGGTGTGCCTTTCCAGACCTGCTGGGAGTGCTGCTGCTCTCCATGACCAGCTGGGAGCCCTCCTGAATGTTGCCACATGCGAGGATTGGGCAGCGCCATTACTCGGCCTGTCACTTCTGTCCGCAACACCGACACCACTTCGGGTCTGGCCACCCGCTTACACCACCACAGTGTAGTCACCTTGGGTGCCACAATCTTCCTCCACTCGACTTCCTCCTACCCCGAAGAAGTAATGTCCACCAGCAATGATGACATCACCTCTGGCTTCACTTCCGGTCGGGTGGCCCAACCGCACGGAGGGCATGTGCGTCCGCTGGGCACCACCATCATGGGCAAGCCAGCCCCCGACCACCACAATTCGCTCACCTCTTAGACAGTATGACATGGTCAGCATGTGCGCATAAAGGATCGCACACCCAACACAGCCCATATCCTAGAAGGAAGCCGCTAGCCACTACTTGCCACAACCATCGGGGAGCAGCGAGTCAGACCCCTAGTGGGTCCTAGTGTCCACCACTCTAAAGAAGGACATTCACCATGGACTCGGGCACTCGATGATTGACATCGCTGTCAACGGCAAGGTAATAAAATGCCTGTTTGATAGTGGCAGCAGTGAGAGCTTTGTGCACCTGAATGTGGCCTAGACACTGAAATTAAAGGTATAACCTACGAACTTCTCTATAACCTTTGCTGCCCAGGACCACTCTATCACACCACTCAGGCGCTGCTCAGCAGATCTGACAATGGGTAGGGAAACATATCAAGGGTTCAGGATCTTGGTCATACCCAAGCTCTGTGCCCCAATCATCTTTGGGCTGGGCTTCCAGTGTCAGCCTCACCCTTGCCTTCAGTAGCCCACTTCTCCCACTCACCATCCACAGCACAAAGCCCAGCAACCACCCCCAGTCCACCTAGGGCTTCTCCACACTGTGGATCCCCCCTCCATCCCTCTTCAACTACCTAACAACAGTATCGCACGGCTGACAGGGACTTCATCAAGGCAGAGGTGAGGCAGCTTCTGGCAAAAGCCCAGCACCAGCCCCCAGAGAGCCAGGACCTGGTGCTAAAAGGGGGCAGCAAATCGAAGATGGTCATTGACTATAGCTGGACCATCAATCGGTACACCCAGCTGGACGCCTACTCCCAACCCAGAATAGCCAATATGGTCAACGAGGTAGCTCACTATAAGGTCTTCACAATGATTGACCTGAAGTTGACTTGTCACCACCTCCCCAGCCACTCCTGGGATAAACTGTATAGTGCCTTTGAGACAGATGGGGGCCTCTACTAGTTCCGCCGGGTTTCCTTTGGGGTTACTAATGGGGTCTCTGTCTTCCAGCAGGAGATAGACTGCATGGTAGTCCAGCACAAACTAAGAGCGACCTTCCCATACTTGGACAATATAACCATATGCGGCCATGACCACCAGGACAACCTGGAGAGGATTTTTCCAGACGGCCGAGGAGCTGAACCTCACTTACAGCAAAGAGAAGTGCGTGTTCTGCACCACCTGCCTCAGCATCCTAGGGTACATTTTGGAACCTGGTGTCATTGGCCCCGACCCCGAATGCATGCGCCCCCTAATGGAACTTCCCCTCCACCACATGCTCAAGGCCCTCCACAGGTCCCTAGGGCTCTTCTATTACCCACAGTGGGTTCCCCATTTTTCAGACAAGGTCTGCCTACTGGTTCAAGGCACCACTTTTCCCCTTCCCCCTGAGGTGCAAGCAGCCTTTGCTCATATCAGAAAGTACATTGCCAATGCCACGATGCATGCCATGGATGAGGACACCCCATTCCAGGTGGAGAGCGATCCACTCTCAACCAAGAGGGCAGACCCATGGCCTTCTTTTCCAGGATTCCCCAAGATTCAGAGCTCGGGCACTCTGCCATTGAAAAGGAGGCCCAGGCTATCATGGAAGTGGTCCGCAACTGGCACCACTACCTGGCAGTCAGGAGGTTTACCCTTCTCACCTACCAGCATGCAGTGGCTTTCATGTTTAGCACCACCTATTAGGGCAAGATCAGGAATTATAAGATCTTGCACTGGAAAGTCGAGCTGGCCATGTTCAGCTACGACATCCCATGCAGACTTGGGAAGTTCAACAAATCACCCGAAGTCCTGTCCCGGATCTACGCCAGCTTGAAGTCCCACCAATTGCATGTGCTGCACTACACCCTTTGTCATCCAGGCATCACATGCCTGTATCACTTCATTAAGTCCCAGGACCTCCTCTTTACTGTCCAAGGAGGCTGGACCATGACCGAGTCATGCAGAGTCTGTGCGGAGTGCAAACCATGCTTCTTCCGCCTGCCACAGGCCCACGTCATCAGGCCACTCAGCCCTTTGAGCAGCTCAGTATCAACATCATGGGCCCCTTGCCTTCCACGAACAAGAACGTCTACTTCCTTGTGGTCATAGACAAATACTCCTGTTTTTCCTTCACCATCCCTTACCCTATCACCTCCAGAGCTACCGTTATCAGGGCACTGATGCAATCTTCACTATGTTCAGATACCCGGCATTCATCCACAGTAATTAGGGATCTGGCTTCATGAGGGAGGAGCTGCGCCAGTACCTGCTAGTGCGAGACATTGCAGCTAGTTGCACGACTAGCTACAACCCCAGGGGTAATGGCCAGGTGGAACGTGAAAGTGTGGTGATCTCGAAGGGAGTCCTCCTGGCCCTGAGATTCAAAGGCTGGTCCGTTGACTAATGGCAAGAAGCCTTCCCTGCCATACGGTCACTCTTGTGCATGGCTACCAATCAGACCCCGCATGATTGGATTTTCTCCTTTCCTACGCAATTGGTAACTGGCGTCTCCCTCCCAACATGGCTAATGTCTCTGGGACTGGTGCTCCTCCGCAAGCACGAGTGGATCCACAAGTCTGACCCCCTGGACGAGCAGGTGCTCCTTCTCCATTCAAACATGAACTACGCCTACATCAGGTACCCCAATGGATGTGAGGCCACCATCTTGACCAGGGATTTGGCACCAGCAGGGGCCCCACCCCACCCCAATACCATGAATACCCCACCCAACCTCCCCACCATGGGTACCCTTGGTCCACTCAGGATTCACTGGGAGCCAACCTCCTTCCTCCGTCTCTCCAGAGGGCCCACTCCTTGTGGACCAGACCCACCCAGCCATCCCCTCACTGCCAGACACCACCCTGCCCACACCGCCACCTGCCCCCACCGCCACCTGCCCCAGCCACCCCGAGCTCAGCCGACCCTTAGGCAACCCCACCCTCAGCAATGTTTGACCAGGAGCCGACCATGCAATGGTCTCAGAGGTACAGATGGCCATCAGACCGTCTGAACTTGCAAGATACAACCTGGCACCTTTCTGCACTCTCTACTCCCGCTCCTGACTTATTTTAAGGGGGTGAATGTGGTGATACAACCACCAGCCTAATGCAGGGGGCAAGCTTTATACCTGGAAGAAGACCGGCTGTCAATCAACCAACCTGAATATAGACCTTGAGCCAGCCCCTCCCTGGCCAGTGTTAGGTCTGCTTTGTTCATGAATGAGTGAGACAAACACCAGACTGAGTCGAAATCAGGGTTCTTTGTTCTTTATTACCGGATTGTAACACTTGCAACTAACAATGTTAGTCGGAGAATGCATTCTGCCGTTATCAGCAAAATGGTGATTTTTTATACCCTTGGATACATGCTTAGAACATCATCATATCATTACTTGTCCAATGACTAAAACTGTTGCTATCCTTTCCCTGCTAGCTTCCTGCCTCTCAATCCATCAATGTCTCTCTTATCTTGTAAGTACAAGGATGCATTCACATCTTGTTACAGCCCTGCACAGGGTAACTCCTTACACATTCCCATCTCATGATGTTTTACCTTACACCAGTCACACATGGAACCATAGAGATTAAAATTGGTGCACAAGACTTTAAGTGGATTAAAGCCTGTAATACAGTCTTTCTGTGTTTTGTGTCTGCTTGCTGCACCACAACTATCAAGCACCTATTTACACCATTCTTTTCCCCACATTCCATTGTCCTATTGTGTACTCACCTGGACACCAGAGTCCAATTAACCTAACAACTTTCATGATTCTTGGAATGGGGGAGGGAAGAAGTCCAAACAGTAACAAGGAGAACCTGCAAACACTACTTAGGATTGAACCCAGGTCACCTGAGCTGTGAAGCAGCAGCTCTTCCAGTGATGTTGTTCTTGTGGATAAGGAAATTATTATTTGGGAGTGTCCGAAGAAGTCTGTCAGGAATTGATCAGGAGAAATACAGCATTGGGAAGTCCAATTGCTTGGAATGATAATGGTATAGATGATAGGCTGAAGATCTGCACTTTTATTTGTGTTGACAATACAGTTAATTGTTCTGTCCACAATATCTGCCATCCCTTGAGATCTTGGTTTTCCCTAAAGTATCAAATGCTGTAGTTGAGAGCCAGATCCAGGTCACTATAGAAGGAGCAGGTATGACCTTTGGAAAGTTATCAGACAAAAATGGATACATCGAAGGATACCTGACAGCTGTGACAAGGTCTAAATGACATTACATGCTACAAACCTAAATCTGGTGCAGTAGGAGATGGCAAAGACTCTCTCACAGATGAATTCATTGCCTTTGATGCCCAATTCGGCCATAGGAACGAGGAAGGAACAACACTGCACACTCCCATGTCCCCTAATGATCCTCTCTCTGTAACCCAGGATGACATTTGGTCTGCCTTGAGGAGAGAGAATCCAAGGAAAGTATCCAGTGCGGATGGAGTAGCGAGCAAGAGTATTAAAAAAGTGGATGACCAGCTTCAGGTTCCAAATGCATTGGTAAAGGTGTGTTCATTGAACAGATTTGGTAAAGGTCTTTAGTCTTAGATATTGAACAAGGAAAAGGTGGATTATCTGCTTAAAAGCTTAGATCGATTAGAACCTGCTTGCAGCACTTAACTGGATGTAGCTGATCTTGAGGGCCAAAGCAGAAGAGTCCATATTGATTGTCTTTGTCCCAATACCTCAGCTTGTCCACTCTTCATGAAATCTCGAGTTAAAACTGTCCTTCTGAGGCTCCCATCAATTGGGTTGGAAAATCTGCCTGAGTTTAGATCTCATTGAAGCATAGTGATCCTCCGGACATTATTGGGAATGCCTAGTAACAGCAGTCACTGTTAAAATTTTAATTCAATTCATCTAAATTAATTTCACCTTTTTATGCAGTTGACTGCTTCTAGTGTTCCAGTTTTTAAAGTAATCAATCTTTCTTTAAAGACTTTTTTTAAATGGTATTCCAGCATTTTTTTTACATTTGACAATATCAGAGATATTCACAACCATTTGGTTTCAATTAAAGGCTTCATTGTTGGTGAGGTTGGAGGTGGCACTGGTGTCCATTCAGAGAAGCACTTTATCATTATCCCCTTTGTTCACATTTGGGAAGCAGAGGACTGTACCAGGACCATGTTGAAAGAAACAGTGAACTCCTGTGTCAGGCAACTGACAAGTTTCAGTTGCCTGTGAAGACAGCTTATACCTAAACAAGGTTTTGCTTCAAGTCTTCTCGATATTAACCTTCTTCAGAATGAGGGGGAATATACTTCATTGCATCCATTATTTCCCTGATATTTTGCACAAGCTGGTCTATTTCTTCTCACGCTATAACAAGCTTCTTTTTCTTTATAGAACCATACAAAACCTTCTTGCCCTTCATAAATTTTCTGTTTCTGTATTGCAAATCTTTGTCACAACTTCTGAATGACATTTTTTCCTCCATTTAATTTGAGCCACATTATTTTTTTTATCTTGCTACCATTTATTTTATTTCAATCAAATAGCTTTATTCCTGCCTTATTTCCATTTTTGTTTTTACTTTAATATGGTATTGTGTCTTGAATGTAGTCTATATAATCTGTTCCATTTCATCACTCAGGACAAAATTAAATAATGTGTTTTTTTTAAAATAGATACAGCATGGTATCGAGCCCTTCCAGCCCATGAGTCTGCACTGCCCAATTATACCCATGTGATCTGATTAACCAACCAACCCATACATCTTTGGTACATTGGAGGATACTGGAGTACCTGGTCCGGAGCCATATGGACACAAGAGAAGTTATCAATTCCTTGCAGTCAGCGGCATTCAAACCCAGGTTGCTGGCTCTCTAATAGCCTTGTGCCAACCATGAATTGTTTAACTGTAAAATCCAATAAAATAAAATGCCACTGTCCCAGTTTAGCTCTGGACAATTTTAAATTCACTGTAATTATAGGCTTTTTGTTAACATAACTATAATAATGCTAATTTTAAAGGATTAATGCTCTGGGAATTCTAAAGAGCCGGAAGCTGGCATAGCTTGCCACTGTTATTTCTGTCAAACCAAAATAAATAAACCAATGGAAATGAAATAGAGTATGTTTCCTAAATCAATTTGAATCAGTAAGTTGCTTGTAATATTTCAGCCTCCAAGTCATAAAAGCCCAAGGCAGAAACACCACTCATTTTGTTGTATTAAGTTGGCATTGTTGCTAATATTGTTGATTGCAACAGCTATAACATGAAAAAGATGTGTAAGAGTTGTAACAACAGGAACATAAGAATGCAGTTCAATAATTAGGCCTGTACTTCGATACAATTTAACTCATTTTACTTACCTTTGTTACTGATAAGCTCTATCAATGACTCCAAAGACAGTGAGTGAGAAACGATGGGCTTTAATAAACTTTAGATCGTAGCTGGCCCGATTCCATGTGCTCGAATAAATGGATAGGTGGAGGGAGGTTGACCTTTATGGGCAGGTCACAAGGGGAGGAGTTACTAGGGAGCAAGTCATCAGTGGGCGGGCCAACTACTAGTACACAGTTGTAATACACGTCATCACATTTAACACCTATTTGAAAAAAAACCATGCGGGGTCAAAATCCTAGAGGCTCAGCCAGGACCTGCACAGCTCTGCCGGTTGTGTACTGGTAGTTCCATCACCAGTCGTATGTCTTGAGACTGGGGAGGGGGGCTGACTCCACAGAAGGTGGAGTTTGGTTGTATATGGGGGCAGTCGTGATGGTTGGAGCAGTTGGAAGGGAGTCTTGGGGGTGTGGTATGGGTGCCCGGGATGTGTCGCGAACCTGCACCAAGTCCCTGAGGTGCCCATAAAGGTCAACCTCCCTCCACCTATCCATTTATTCGAGCACATGGAATCGGGCCAGCTACGATCTAAAGTTTATTAAAGCCCATCGTTTCTCACTCACTGTCTTTGGAGTCATTGATAGAGCTTATCAGTAACAAAGGTAATATTTCTGGGTTGGCTAAGGTGGGGGTGGGGGTGGGTAGCGGTCTCTGGAACCAGCCAGGTCCCAGATAGGGACTGTGACCTCCCAGCCATTGGGGTACAGAACGTAGGCCTACTGAGGGTTGGCATACCTCTTCGACCAACAGATTGGTCCTGTGGCCACACAGCAGGACGGATCCCAGAAATGAGAACTAGGGAGACCTCCTGGGAAAGGAAAACATGCGTTCATGTGGGGTTGAGTGCATAGGAGGGAGTGAATGGCGTCCAGTGCTTGAGGCAGGGACAATGTCAAGCCTTTAGACTTGAGGGCCAGGAGAACTGCCTTCCAATGGTGGTGTTTTCTCTTTATACCTGGCCGTTGCCCCTGGGGTTGTAGCTTGTAGTCCAACTAGAGGCTATGCCTCTAGCCAACAGGTACTGCCACAGCTCATTGCTCATGAAGGAGGACCCCCGATCACTATAGATATAGTGCGGGTACCCAAAGATGGTGAATATGCTATGGATTGCCCTGATGGCAATGGCTGAGGTCATGTCAGGATAGGGGATAGCAAAAGGGAATCTGGAGAACTCATCGATGGCTTTGAGGAAACAGATATTCCTGTTAGATGAGGTCAGGGACCCCTTGAAATCAATACTGAGTCATTCAAAGGGGCACATGGCTTTGTCGGGCTGGAAGAACTGTGATTTACATTCTGCAGAGAAATTACAGAGTCTGTTCAGAGACCTGACATCCTTGATGGAGTACAGGAAGTTCTGGGATTTTAGGAAGTGAAACAGTCTTGTAACTCCGGGGTCATCATGGAGGGACTAAAGATGGCTGAGATGCGCGTTGGCACACATCCCCCAGGATAAGGCATCTGGGGAGGTTGTGAGCTTGTCTGGCTATTATAGTATATCGCAGTTATAGGTGGAGAGCTCAATTCTCCACCTCAGGATTTTGTCATTCTTGATTTAGCCCACAATTTGGTGTTGAACATAAAGGCCATGGCTTGTTGGTCCATTAGCAGGGTAAATCTTTTCCTGGCCAGGTAATAACGCCAGTGGCGCACTGCCTCAATGATCACCTGTGCCTCCTTCTTGAGGAGTGCCATGTCTCAGAGCCGTGGAGGGTGCGGGGAAAAAAATGCCACTGGTCTGCCCGTCTGGTTGAGAGAGGGGGCCAATGCGAAGTCTGAGACATCGCTTTCCACCAGGAATGGGATGGATTTATATAAAGCATGCATAATGGGTTTAGTGATGTTTCCTTTGATTTGGGTGAATGCAGCCCAGGCTTCTTCCAATAAGGGGAAATTTATAGATCTTTCCAGGGGGGTGGGCTTTATCAGCATAATTGGGATCTCATTGGATATAGTAGGAACATAACTCCAGGCACCTTTTTAGTGCTTGAGATTGTCTGGGATCGGGAGCTCAATGAGGGGGCATATGTGGTCAGGGTCGGGCTGTGATTCATATATTATATATAAATATGTTTTAAAGGAGATAGATTGTGGGGGGGGGGGTGTTAGAATGTAGGTCACAAACAAACAAGCACTTCGCACAACAGATCTCATTTAAAATGCAAGAGCTTTGCTGAAAGTGAGACATTGAGAGCCTTGGCAAAGACAATAAAAACTATTTTGGAAATGCTTTGCTAAGAAACTTCAAAAGTAGGTGTAAATGGATTATTGTTTTGAAGCAACAGATGAACAGGCGCAGAAGATTGGGGCCGGGGCCGCAGTTGCAGTTTGCTGTTCTAAGAAGGTTATGTCGTTTTGTAAGGAGAGAGAGAGAGAGAGAGAGAGAGAGAGAGAACTGGCTTCTGCAGTGGCTTTTGGAAGCTTGTTTACATTCCATTTGTGAGTTCTGAGTTCAGCCTGTTGATAACTTTTGTGGTCCTTACAAGAGGAAATGGATGGCTGGGGAGTTTCACCTGAAATAAAGAAAACAAGAGGAACTCTGTGATGATCTGGAAGAAAAGGTTATCATTTGGAAAAACCCTGATGAGGCAAGTTTCTTAGGCAGGACACTGAAGTGACTGATAGAAGTAAATCAGTTTGTGTGTGTGCCCAATGAGCAACGAATCTCTCTCTGAACCTTCCTGAGTGGTAACTATTTAAGCACCAGAGCCTGGTGAAAATTCATAAATGTTGAATTCTGTGCACAGTATAAGAATTGTCTGATACCTGTGAACTTGGAGGAGTGAGAAGTGAGATTGGGCTGTGAATCAAAGAACTTTTCTGAATATATTTACATACACATGCGCTTAGAATTATAAGGAGGTTAAGTTAATAGTAATAAGTTAAAGTTTGATCCTGTTTTTATGTTTAAAGAAAATTCAAAGTAACTTTTGTTTAAATAACCATTTGTCGGTAAATTTCTATTGCTGCTGGTTTTGAAGTCCTTTGTGACCGTAACAGGGGAATGACACCATGTGACACAATGCATCTGAGGAGGGCCAGGCAAGTTGTGCCAAATACACATTTGTCCTCATTATAAGTCAAATTGAGGGGCTTTGCTGCCTGAGGGAATTTGGCAAGGTTTGCATCGTGGTCCTGCTGGTCGTAGCCACAGATGGTGACATAGTCTAGGTAGGGGAACGTGGCCTTCAGTTTGTGCCTGTCTACCATCCAATCCATCTCCTTCTGGAACACGTAATGCCGTTAGTGACTCCGAAGGGTACCCAGAGGAAGTGGAAGAGCCTGCCATCCGCTTTGAATGTGATATATTGGCGGTCCCCTGTGTGAAGGGGGGAGTTGGTGATACGCCAACTTCAGATCAATAGTGGAGAATGCCCTGTACTGAGTGATCTTATTGACCATGTCGATGATTCAAGGGAGGGGGTAAGCATCCAACTGCATGAAGCGGTTGATCTTCTGGCTGTAGCTGATCACCATACGGGGTTTACTCCCACACCTGACCACACGACTTGGGCTCTCCATGGGCTGGAACTGTGGGCTAGGACCCCCTCTTCCAGGAGGTGCTGCACCTCAACTTTATAAATGCCCTGTCCTTAGCGCTACAGCGCCTGCTCTTCATCACAATGGGCTTGCAGTCCAGGGTCAGGTTCTCAAATAATAATGGATGGAGTACGCGGAGGGTAGAGAGGACACAAGCAGGGATGGCTGCCGGGGGGGGGTGGGGTCCCGTGAGCTGGTGGTTGTCTACTGTTATGGGCAGTTGTGGTCCTCTGAATGCTATTGTGATACTCCTGAACTGGCTTTGGATGTCAAGGCCCAGGAGGATTGACACGCAGAGCCGTGGCATTACAATTAAATGAAAGTTATCATAATGTTCACCCCCCACCATTAATGATGCAATACAGTACCCGTGGATCTCAGCAGATTGGTCCTTTGTGGCCATAGATCGTGCCGCTTGTTGGTTTCACAGAGGAGAGTGTTTGCATCCAGTGTCCAGGTGGATGATGCTCTCTGTGCTCCCCCTGCCAAACAGGCAATTAGTTCTTTTCCCATTTACCTCAATGTCCATCGTCAAGTGAGCAATCGGCTGAGGGCTGCCTTGATCACGGATGCCAGAACTGGATCATCATCGATGTTGGAGGCGGCGCCCGATTGGTAAGATGGTGGCCTCCATTTTGACCACGCGGTCATCCTGGGCGAGAAGGAGGAAGAAGGTGGAAGTGATGTCATCCAGGAAGGCAGAAGTGACGTCTGGAAAGATGAGGATTGATGAAGGGAAGTCTGTGGATGTTGTCTATAATGGACTTTAGTAATGCCTTTGACAAGGTTCCGCATAAGAGATTAGTTAGGAAGGTTCAAGCATTCGGTATTAATGTTAAAGTAGTAAAGTGGATTCAGCAATGGTTGGATGAAGATGCCAGAGAGTAGAGGTGGAAAATTGTTTGTCAAATTGGAGGCTGGTGACTAGTGGAATACCTCAGGGATCGGTAAAGGGTCCATTCTTGTTTGTCATATATGTGTGTGTGTATATATATATATATATATATATATACACACACACACAGACACACACACACACACACACACACACACACACACACATATATGATCTGGATGTCATGGACAGTGAAGAAGGTTTTCAAAGCTTGTAGTGGGATACAGGCCAGTTAGAAAAGTGAGATGAAAGATGGCAGATGGCATGCATCAAGGGGAGAGTTTCACAGCTCAGAGTACATATGTTACACAAGGAGGCATATACTGCTCTACTCAATGAATTTCCCCATATTCTCACCCATAACTTCAGTGCCTGAAGGATAGCCCATGGTGTATCTCATTACATAGACACATCAGGCCCACCGGTCCATGCCGGGGCTCGTCGTCTGGCACCTGATAATTTGCGGCAAGCAAAGGCAGAATTTAAAGCAATGGAAGAATTGGGTATCATCCGACGCTCAAACAGCCCTTGGGCCTCATCTTTGCATATTGTACCCAAGAAGACAGGTGGATGGAGACCAGGCTTAATAGGCTTAATAATGTCACTACACCTGATGGATACCCAATTCCACACATACAGGATTTCACCACCCATCTGCATCATTGCCACATATTTTCAAAGATTGATTTGGTTAAGGGTTATCATCAGATACCGATTCATGAAAATGATATTCCCAAGACAGCAATTATTACATCGTTTGGTCTTTTTGAATTCCTCAGAATGCCATTTGGCTGAAAAAATGCCGCGCAAACTTTTCAGTGGCTTATGGGTGCTCTAGCCTGAGATTTAGACTTTGCGTATATTTACTTGGATGACAACCTTGTAGCAAGTCAAAATAAGCAAGGTCAATGCCTGCATTTGCGCCACCTTTTCCAACAGCTCTAAGACTTTGACAATTAACCTTGACAAGTGTCAATTTGGCAAGTCAACCATAGAGAATTCTTAAGCCATAAAATAACAGCAGACGGCATATCTCCATTATCAGACAAGGTAGATGGCGTCCGTACATTCTCCAGCCAAAAGGCGCGGGGCGCTAATGGTTCATAGCTTTAACCTGCTGGTCCTGTAGACTAATGAGCTCATTAACAGGCAGGGAGTAAAAAGTCTGTGTATGTCTGCAATAAATCAGTCTGGAGTTGACTACCTTTGAGTGTGTTTGCCTTCATTTAGTAGCATCTACCATAGTAGCCGCTACAATATACCATCTCTAAGAACACCACCTACCATCAATGTCAGACTCACAGGCTTATAATTACCCAGTTTACTTTTAGAACCATTTTTAAACAGTGTAACAACATGAACTACCCTCCAATCTTCTGGCACCTCCCCAATGACTAATGATATTTTAAATATTTCTGTGAGAGCCTCCACTATTGTACATGAACTTTTGTCAAGGTTCTCGGAAATATCTTGTCAGGACATGGAGATTTATCCACCTTTATTCTCTTTAAAATAGCCAGTACTACCTCCTCATTAATCTGTATTTTTCCATGACTTCACTATTAGTTTCCCTTACCTCACCTCACTCAATATTCCCTTCCTGAGGGAATTTCTACATCTCTTCTGACTCCTACCCCTCTGATTCTCAAGGGGCCCTATTTTATCCTTCACTATTATTTTATTTTTAATGAACCTGTAGAAACCCGTTGGATTTATTTTTACCTTGACTGCCAAAGCAGCCTCGCATCTCCTTTTAGCCTTTCTAATTTCTTTCTTAAGAATTTTTTTTCACTCTTTATATTCAAGAACCTCATTTATTCCCTGCTGTTTATAACCTATTGTACAGATCTCTCTTCCTCTGAACCATTTCCAATATCCCTTGAAAATCAAGGCTCCTTATACAGTGAAACCTCATTAGAACGCGATTCGTTAATCTGCGGAATTGCTTATAGAGTGAGTGTCTGTGGACCCCAAACATTGATTTTAGGAGCCAGGCTAACAGTGACTAACAGCCACAAACTCGAAAATGGACTCTTATAACTCATTTACAAGATGTGTATGTTAATATGTGGATATTAAAGGTCTTATTTTAGGTATTCTGTTTTCCTGCTTCCTGAATCATGACATATATGCATCTGTTCCGCGACTTGACTGTAACGCGGTATGAAATCTTGGACCCCAACTACCGTGTTCTAATGAGGTTTTACTGTATTTTGTAACTTTTCCTTTAATTCTCACAGGGACATAATGACTCTCAAAATTTACCCTTTGAATATCTTCCATTTATCTATTGCATCCTTCCCAGAAAAAAATCCTAATCCACACCTTCTAAATCCTTTTGCATCTCCTCAAAATTAGCCTTATTTCAATCAGAATCTTAACCTGAGCCCCAGCCCTATAATTAATAGTATTAAGCTCGCTAGACCCAAAGTGTTCCCCAACACAAACCTCTGTCATGTGACCTATCTCATTCCCTAATAGGAGATCCAATACTGCCCCCTCTTTGGTCAGTTCTTCTATGTATTAATTTAGAAAACTTTCCTGAATTGTTTGATTAATAAACTGTTGAGCACAGGGGCAAATAAAGGAAAAAAGGAAAAAAAGTGTCTTTGTCCCATACATTATGGAGGGCAATCCATGTCACACAGGCTATTGTAAAATTTCTTGTTGCAACCAGCTGAGTTGAATTTTCAATATCATACATTTAGACAGAGTCAGTTCTTCAATCCTGATGCATGGTCAAATCCACAAGGTTCAACCCCACAGGAGTCAGAAAGTTGTAGTCATTTTGTTTTAACATGGGAGGACTGTAACCAATGACATACTGCAGGAATATGGGCTGACTCTCCTGTTGATCGTCTTCAATATCAATGATTTAGATGACGATGCAATTGGCATGATTAGCAAGTTTACGGACAAGATCAAAATTGGCGCTGACGTGAACAGTGATGAATGTATTTGAATATTACAACAGGATCTAGATCAACTGGGGAATTGGGCCAAGGATAATGGCAGAGGGAATTTAAATTTGACAAGTGTAAGGTGATGCATTTTGGTTGGTTAAACCAGGCTGGGACTCATAGAAGAATTTTGTTGAACAGATACAATTAGGGGCAGTGATACAGTTGCTGATGCCTTCATCAGTCAAGGCATTAAGTGCAAGAATTGGGCCATCATTTTACAGCTGCACAAGATATTGATGAGGCCACACCTGAGTATACAGTACTGGTTGTCAAACTGTAGAAAAGATGTCATTTTGTTTGGAGTTTGTTGTGTTTGGTATGACATCAGAAACCCTGGAAAATTTCTATAGATGTGTGGTGGAAAGTGTACTGACCAGCTGGATCAAAGTCTGGTGTGGGGACACCAATACCCCTAATCACACTGCAAAAGGTCATGGACAGAGCCAAGGACATAACAGGAAAATCCCTCCCACCACCAAGACCATCAGAGAACACTACCATCAGAGAGTAGCAGAAATAATCAAGGATCCACATCACCCAGCACACACTCTGTTCTTGCTGCTACCATCAGGAAATAGATGTAGGTGGCACAAGATTCTCTGACCAGGTTCATGAACAGCTGCAACCTCTTCACCATCAGACTCCTCAACAACAAACTCAATCAGGGACCATTTAAGGACTCTTACTTTTGTTTACATTTCTTTATTTGTTTACATGTGTACATTGAGTACATTTTTTTTAAAAACACTGCCAATGAGTGGTAATTCTTCCTCAACAACAGGGTTGTGATATCAAACATGTCCTCTGACAATAAAGCTGAATTAAGATGAGAAGGTGCAGAAAAGATTCATGAGGATGTTACTGGAATGCTTGAGTATTTTTTTTCATGGATTGAAGACTTAATTACTTTACAAAATCATAGGAACATTAGGAACATTGAATGTGAGTGAATTGTTTTAAGGTAAATAGGGCAAGAATTAAAATACACTTAATGGACAACTATTTTCGACACAGTGTCTTTGAAATGTCCTGCCTTGGGAAGACATTTAAACAAGTACCTGGAGAGAAAATATATTTTCTTTAGAGGGATATGGACAAAATAGGACTTGCTCAGGTCAACAATCTGATATGCCTGGTTAAGTTGGGCCATCAGGCCCATTCTGTGTTGTATCACTGCATGACCTTTGATTCTCAAATAGATTGTGAAGCAGGGCATTGAGCAATCATTTAGAATGCATCATTTCTCGTGCAGCTTTGAACATTCAGTGATCTATTTATGGTTGTAAAATAATGGAATATTTTTGCACAACTAAAATCACTTTAACTGGAGTGCATAATGGATTATCAGTGACTATTCCATTTATGAGTATGTGAACATTAAAACTACATAGAAACATTAACATGGTTTATTCAGTTATAGTATTCAGACTCTTGACAAATTAATTCCTATTTTAATATTTTAACTTTTGTTATGCCATAGAAACATGGGTATAAGGCTGTCAAATAGGCCTAATCAGCAGTTAGTCACTGATTTGGCTAATTCAGTCTGGATAGTTTGGGACAGGGCCTGTTTCTATTGTGATGGTTTACAAGCTAATGCATTTTTTTTAAATCACAGAAACCTAATTTGTATTAGATGGAACCAAGTCTCCAATTCTCTGGTACTTTGGTCAAGCAAGAATAACTCAGGTGATTGAAGATATCAGATTTTGGCATTTAAATTGCCCTGATAAATAATTTAGGGTTAAGAAGACATCATTGCAGTGAGTGAATTCCTATCTATAGATAAAAAAAATAGAGCAGTTCAGTAGAGGGACATATCCTTTTGCCCATGATGTCTGTGTAAAAGTGCAGTGAGCACCCAACAACCAATGGAGGAAATCCAAACTCCATGGGAAATCTGAACGATTTTGAAAGTATTTCAGAGTGGAACAAACATAATCTGTGAAATTTCATTCCAACCCACAATTAAAAGTTGAAGACAAATCTTTCAGCAAAACAAATGATAAATTTTATTTCCTTCTAAATCTTGCTCAACTCCCTGAATAACTTAATGGTGGAGTTTAATTGGGTGGCACCGATTCGAGGGGCGAACTGGCCAGTAAGTGTGCTGGATGTCTAAATTAAAAATTAAAAGATTGGCAACCCCTGGATTAGATATTCAAAACCTCAATTCTTCAAAAGATTGTTCGAAATATGTTACAAACTTGGGACTTTGTTGCAATGACAGAGCAAACAGTAAATATGCAACATGAATAATGACTTGTAAGTATGAAGCATTTTCCCACTCTTATTCCTTTCATATTTATCTCTCGGATGGCATGCATCATGTTGATACTGCAGATTAAATTTCTACATCAGGCACTGTAAAATTATTAGTAATAATGTGTATTTTCTTTTCCTGATGTACAGTCAAATGGATCTGTAATAGACTGGATTGGTCTCACACTTGTGCCAGGGCTCTTGCATTGCAAGAGCTTCCATATTGTGTTTTCTCTTTACTGCTTCCCATTTGAGACCTTTATCTCTGCCCCATTATGTTTCAATTCTATTTCTATTTCTATTCCTAACTCTTCATTTTGCCAACACTTTTTTGTTCCCCCATGAGGTATCACTTGAGTAGCCCTGCCTGTACATCAACATTTCCCAGCCTTGGAAGTGTTGGGTAGATTATCTTTGGGAGAAGAATACTTATTTAAATTAGGAGTCACATCAGAGCAAATAATCAATCCTATCCTTACATTTTAAAAATCATATTCCACCAAGGTTCAGCAATGAAAATTTCATGTTGGAAATGGGCCTATGGTTGGGAGACACAGCCCACGAAATGAAGCAAACTGAATTGATGAAATTGTTTGAGATCAGATTTCTTTACACAGCAGAATCTCCATTGTCCAAAACATTGCAAAGTATTGAAAGTGTCACGCAGTTTAATTCAATAGCATTTAAAGAAAATCACTTATTTTACGATTGGCCAATCACTTCGATTTGCAGATAAATAACATGACAGAATATCAGGTCTCTCATTTCAACTTAAAAAATGGCAGCGCTGTGTGGTAAACCACTGTATGTACATATTTGTCTGTTTGGGCAAACCCATTGGTTAATTGTGCCTGTAGCTCCTCCCACAGGCTCCAGAATGTTCCACAGCACTCTGCCCAATACAGACAATCAAGCAGCATGGATGTGCTCCATTCTAAAGATAATAAAAGCCATTCAGTTTGTTCAACTTCAGTCTTTTGGAGTCATTGATGGTGTATCATGCTACTACTTGTGCAAGCAAGCCAGGAGAGCAGAGATAGGTCTTCCAGTGCTCCTATGAAGAGTTATACTGCTCAGTAGTTAATTTATGATGAAAATTCCAAAACACACAAATACATATATACAGACACACACAAACATGTTGTACACACACACACACACACACACACACACACACACACACACACACACACACACACACACACACACACACACACACACACACACACACACACACACACACACACACATATATATACACACAGGTGCCTAACCTAACCTCTTATTTGGGATCTGCTGTTGTTTGGAAACTTTCAGATTTCAGAATCATTTTAAAATCCCTTCAAGCCCGCTTGGGTTATGCTGCCTTCTCTCCCTCCCTCCACCCACCCATCTGCATCATGCTGCTGTCTCTCCCTCCCCCTCACTTGCCTGAGTCTTGCTGCCATCTCTCGCCTCTCGACTGCCCGAGTCACACCACTGTCTCTCTCCCCTTTACCTGCCTAAGTCGTGCTGCCATCGTTCCCCTTCGCCCAACTGGGTCGCGCTGCTGTCTCCCTCTCCCCCCTGCTTGCTCACTTGCCCGCCCAAGTCACGCTGCCGTCTCCCTCCCCCACCATTTGCCCATCTGCCTGAGTTGCTCTCTCCTCCTGCCCCCCCCCCCCACCCCACTGTGTCAAACCCAGGTAATGCCGCCCTTCTCAGTTCCCCTGCACTGGAGCTGGTACATTTGTTTCAGCTGTGTGAGAGATTATGGGTAGCGACATTGGCCAGTAATTTTGCTTTGAGACACCACTGGATGCCTGTACAGTGTGTTTCAAAATAAAGTTGTAAGATTTAAACAGTATTGCAAAAAAAAAACATATGCAAACACACTTTCCCCATTATTTCAATTCACTTGAAAACATTGTGATTGTGATGTATTTTTGGAGGATATGTATAGCATAAATTTGTATTCATCTGTTTTCCACCTGTTTCTTTTTAGGTTGCTGTTCCAGCAATGGTAGCTGCTCTAAAATTAAAGATGAGAACATAATAACTGCAAATCTTTTCAAGCAGTCATATATATAGTGATCCAACATGGTTCTGGAACATTCACTCTATTTTTCTATCCAAAGCCTGTTGTTTTTTTTCCTATGACAATTTCATTTTAATAATCTAAATTAAATTTAAAAAGTATTTGGATTCAATACCTTGTTAGCAGCATTCTAATACTGATGTGGAAGAGACAGAATTTCAGTTAGATTCCCTTTGTTTCTGAAGTAGGCGAAATAGGTCAAGACAAAGAAGATGATTGTGGACTTCCAGAGGACTAGAAATGAGCACTTACCACTACACATTAATAATTCTGTAGTATAGAGAGTGAAAAGCCCCACCACATTCCCTGGCATCCACTTAACTAGTGACCTATCGTGGACACACAATTCCTCACTTGTCAGATTTCAGATTTTTTTTCACATCACGTAGAACCCTGAGATTCCTCTTTCCTGTGGTTGTGGCAGAATTACAATTAATTGATAGTGCAAAAAATAAACTGTACACAGTGTAAACATGCTAACAAACACATAACTCTAAACAGATAATGAATGTAAACAAACTGACAGTGCAATACAGAGAGAAGAAAAAGAAAATCAATAAAGTGCACAAGAGTCCTTAAATGAGTCTCTGAGTTAATAATTGAGGAGTCTGATGATGGAGGTGTAGCAGCTGTTCCTGAACTTGATGGTGTGAGTCTTGTGGCACTATACCTCTTTCCTGATGGCAGCAGTGAGAACAGAGCGTGTGCTGGGTGGTGTGGGTCTTTGATGATTGTTGCTGATATCCGACAGCAGCAATCCCTGTAGATATACTCAAAAGTACAAGGGTTTTTCCTGTGATGTTCTGGGCTGTATCCATTACCTTTTGTCCTGGATGTCTGTATTGGTGCTCCCATACCAGACAGTGATGTAGCCAGTCAGCACACTTTCCACCACACCTCTGTAGAAATTTGCCAGGATTTCTGATGTCATATCAAACTTCTGCAGACTCCTGAGGAAGCAGAGGTGCTGATGTGCTTTCTTCACAATGCCATTGGTGTACTGGGACTAGGAAAGATCATCCGAGATACTGACTCCCAAGAATTTATTTGCTCACCCTCTCCACCTCTGATCTCCCAGTGATCACTGGATTGTATACCTCTGGCTTTTCTTTCCTGAAATCAACAATCAGCTCCTTCAAACACCAAATTCAATTTGTGAAAGTCTCCTTGTTAGTAGCCATGAAGTGTATAGCAGATATGTAGAAGTCTGACTCCCTGTTAAACATCACACAATGGAATATGGAAATACAGTGTTGCATTCCCATGAAGAAAATCACCTACAATTTACGGAAGAGATATGACATGTTCATTGAAGTGTGGCAACCGTATCTGAGGTACATAGGTGCACAGATATAATTCACACCCATCCACCACCCCCCTCAGCCCAAATAAGAGAAAAGAAACAATCTGTCCCAGTAAGTAAAGGCTTAAGAGTATGAAATGGGGAATGTGGTGCAGACAACGTGTGTTTTTGTCCCTACCTGTTTTTAATTTAATATCCAAGGTCATCTAGCTTTGAGGAGGATCATTGTCTTTGTCTATATTTAGGGTTTTTTTGTATGTTTGTACATGTATTTTTATAATTTGGTATTAGTATAATTTAAGGGATAGGGAGGGGAGGGCGTAATGAGGGGGGAAATAAGGACTCTGTAAATACGTACTTACCCTGTATATGCACTGTCTGTCTGCGTATGTATTATGTCTGGCTGTGTATTTTGCATCAGAAAACAATGTTTTGTCAGGTTGTACTTGTGCAATCAGATGACAATAAACTGGAATTTGACCACTTGAGATTCATAACCTATTCCTGGAATCACTCCATGAAACAACTACTCAAAATTCAACAGCAATTAACACTGTGAGACAACTCATAGAAGAGTCATTATCAAAGGGCTCACCAGATGTACATAGTATTTTTAAAGGGCAATTTGTAATTTGAATTACAGAAAGGGATAAAGGGTCTACACATCATATTTGATTAAAGAACCATTTTGTATTTGGCACTGATAGTCAAGCAGTATAGCTGCAAATAGCCAACCAGAATAGTAGCAAACTCTAAGACCTGGGGCTGAATACCCCTTTGTGTTCAAGTTTATATACTATCTGATTGTACAAGTACAACCTGACAAAATAGTACTTTCTGATTCATGCTGCAAACATACATCCAGACAAACAATATATTTGCATAGCACTTATACACAAATATCAAAAAATATATGTTATTATTAAATAAATAGTCGAGTCACAGAGGGTTTTGTAAGAGCAGTTCAGTTGTTCAGCAGTCTCACTGCCTGTGGGAAGAAACCTGGCAGTTCTGGCTCTCATATAGCTGAAGGAAGCTGTGTGCAGGTGGTAAGGGTCCTCACTGATTTTACAAGTCCTCTTCAGTCAATGATCCCGGTAAATAAGGTAATAAGTTGGATGGACCACAGTGATCCTCTCTGCTGCTTTTATGGTCCTGTAGATTGATCTCTAATCTGATGCCCTACTGCCACCATACCACAGTGTGATCCAGCTGGCCAGGATACTCTTGTTAGAGCTCCTATAGAAAGTTAACAGGATGGTGGCCGGTAGCCTTGTCTGCCTCAGTCTTTTCAAGAAGTCCAGTGGTAGTTGTGATTTCCTGACAAGTGAGAAGATGTTGAGTGTCCACAATAGGTTACTTCATAAGTGGACTCCAAGGAACTTGGTGCTCTCTACTCTCTCCGCTACTGAGCTATTTACGTGCAGTGGAAGGAGGACATCCCTGGTTCTCCTGAAGTCCACAATCTCTTTCAAGTTGACAATGCAGGTTGTGTTCTCGCACCCTTTTACGAGATTTTCCACCTCTTCTCTGTAGTGCGACTCATCATTGTGGCCAATGAGGTCAACTACTATTGTTTCATCTGCAAACTTGATGATACTGTTGGAGCTGGATCTGGTGATGCAGCTGTGGATCACCAGATGCTGAGCATCAGCCCTGAGGAGCATTAGTGCTCAGCTTGACCATGCTCGATCTTCTGTTAATGACCTGACAGACTGTGATCTTTCTGTTTAGAAGTCCAGAATCCAGTTACAGAGAGGAGTGTTGAGTCCAGCGAGGATAGCTTCACCACCAGCATCTCGAGTATGATTTTAGAACGCAAACTGAAGTCAATGAAGAGCAGCTTGGAGTGTGAAGTGTCATTCTCCAGATGTGACAGGATGGAGTGGAGGGACAAGGCTACAGCATAATCAGTGGAATGGTTCCATCTGTAGGCAAATTGAAATGAATCCAAAATATCTGGGAGGTGCTTTTGATGCATTCCATCACCAGACACTTGAAACATTTTATAATAATGGAGGAGAGTACCACTGGGCTGTAGTCATTGAGGCCTGTTATTGTCACCCAGGATAATGGTGGCTGACTTGAAACTCATGGAGATGATGGACTGCTTCAGTGAGGTGTTGAAGATGTCCATAAGCATCTCCTTCAGCTGATCTGCACAGTCCCTCAGTACACAACCGAGTATGTGGTCTGGTCCCACTGCCTTGTGTGGTTTACCTTGGATAGAGTTCTCCTCATTTTGGCCACGGCTATGCAAGAGACCAGTTCATCAGGGGGAGATTAAGCTTTCTTTGGCATCAACATGTTCTTATTGAAATGCAAGTAAAAGGTGTTCAGTTTGGCTGGAAGGGAGGCATCATTATCTTTAACTTGCAAGATCGTCTTGTGGTCTATTACAGTTTTAATCCCTTGCCACATGTGCCTTGTATTACCGGTGTCACACAGTTGACTGTAGAACTTCTGTGTGTACCCTGGCTTTGCCTTCTAGATTGCACAAGAGAGTTCAGCCCGGGTGGATCTTAATGGCATCTTGTCAATTGCATCCTGGATTTCCTCAGCTGCAGACTCCAGTCAGTGCAGATTGGTGAGAACATCTGCTCTACAATCTCCATCAGCACCAGAGCACCACAGGGTTGTGTACTTAGTCCCCTGTCTACTCACTTTACACCCATGTCTGCGTTGCACAATACAACAACAACCATGTACCAATTTGCTGACAATTCAACCATAATGAGCTGAATAAGATGGGGTGATGAGTCACCCATACAGGAGGGAGATTAAAAACTTGCTTGAATAGTGCACTAACCACAACCTCTCACTCAATGATAACAAGACCAAGTAGTTGATTGTCAACTTTCGGAAAGGAAAACCAGACGTGTATGATCCAGTGATAATTGGGGGATCAAAGGAGGAGAGGGTGAGCAACTTCAAATTCCTGGAGGTCACTATCTCAGTGGATCTTTCCTAAACCCATCATAGTAATGCCATCTTAAAGAAAGACCGTCAAAGCATCTATTTCCACAGGAGTTTGCAGAGGTTTAGTATGTCATCAGAAACCTTGACAAAATTCCACAGATGTGCAGTGGAAAGTGTGCTGACCGGCTGCATCACAGCCTGGTCTGGGAGCACCAATACCATTGAGCAGATATCCCTGCTAAAGGTAGTGGACAGAGAGACACAACGAGAAACAAGTCAACTGGCCATTGAATCTGCACAACCATCAACTACCCACTTGCATCAATCCAACTTTCATAAATTTCACCCAGATTATATGACTCATCTATCCCCGATGGGCAATTTTATTCTGGCCAAATGACCTACCAAGTCCCTCGTCTTTGAGATATTGGAGGAAATTCACAGTTACAGGGAGAATTTGCAAACTCCAAACAGAGGTCAGAATTAAACCCAGGTATGACATTGTGAGTCAGCCTTTTGACTGCTTATGCCATGTGTTCCCCAAGAACATAAACTGCAATATTGCCTGATATTATCAAAATTAAAATTCTGCTTCAATTTTATATAGAATGGAGAAAGAGTAAAATGGATATGTAATATTTATATTCATATTGTCAGAATGTTCACAAGTACTTTACAATTTATAGATGACACAAGTCCTTCTCCCATACATTAGCTTTTATAAACATGAGTGACAGATAAAATGATCATCTGCTTTAGTTAGTATTCATTACTTTCAATGATGATAAACATTCGATGGACCAAAAGGTTCTAGGAAAAATATGGAATGCTGGGGTGTGTTATGTTATAGACCAGCAGCAAAAGAAATTCACCAAGACAATACTTAAAACAATAATTTTTATTAATAACTATAAATAACATCCTACTTAAATCTAAACCTAACCCTAATTATGTGCAAAAGTATATGTGTGTGTGGATTACCCAAACCATAACACCTTAGACACAATTCTGAAAAGTCAATTCAAAGCTAAGTCTTAGAAATTTTGTGTTGAAACTCAGAACTTTAAACTGATGTTCAGAAGTAATTATGAAGGTGAGACACCAAGTCATCAGAATTTTCAAAACTCACAAATTCTTGTTGAGATGCTTGCAGAGAATTTTTTTTCATACAAATGATTTGTCACAACTCCCCTCTTCCTTGTGTAGGGGTTACAAAACTTATGACTGCCATAATGTGATGCCTCCATGAACCCAGACAAGGGTTAAACGAAATAACCATTAGAATGGTTATGATCCAAATACAGGACTGATCCTGTTTCCTTTACCCAGACATGGGTAAATCAAAAATAAGCATTATAATTGTAATAACCATTACAATGATCCATTGACAAGGAGATGCAGCAGAAGTGACCATCTTCCCTGTCTCCCCAGATGATTTTCTGAGGAACTAAAATGCTGCTTTTTCATGTCAATCACATGACTTGCTTTTTCAGTTTCAATTTCCCCAAAAATACTGAGTCATATGGCAGATGGCCTTCTGTTTGAACAGATGTCTTCCTTAGTAAACATTCATTGTTTCAGTCTTTCAATCGAGAACAATAACACTAGTTTTATGGCTTTGGCTTAAGTGCCAGGCTGTCTTTTTCAAAAGGTTGTTATCTGTGTCTTACCCTGTTCCAACCCCCCACAGTAACACTAAAATATAATATACAAAATGAAGATAAAAATAACAGAAGCCTGCAACAAGAGGTGTCAGGGGCCAGAGACAAAGATGATCTCCAAGGACAAAGCCCTTTATTTGCTGTTCTGGTCAGTCATAGGGTGGCATGGTTAGCATACCAGTTAGCACAATGCTGTTATAGTGCCAGCAATTGGGACTTGGGTTCGAATCCCATGCTGTCTGTAAGAATATTGTATGTTTTTTCCTGTGTCTACACAGGTTTTTTCCAGTGGCTCTGGATTTCTCCCATCGTTTGAAATGTACCGGAGATCGTAGGTCAATTGGCTGTAATTAGGCGGCACAGACTCCTGGACAGAAATGGCCTGTAACTGTGCTGTATATCTAAATAAATAATTATAATCAATTAATTTATAAGAACTTTTGTGCCAACTATTAACCAGACATAGAGCTAACTGCAAGGAAAATGAGACCCAGACGTGCACAAGGCATTTTAATGATGCTGCATAAATGAAGGAGAACTTTGCAGCAATACAGATACTTCACTCATACACCCCACGCATTCATTTCAGCACACACTATTCCTCACAGCAACTCACTTACAGATCACAACATTGATAACTCGTCACAAATTCTAACATGCAGAAGTTAAATACAGAAGTCAATAGAATGCATTTTACAATCTGATCACTGCCACTTTTACAAGAGCCCTCACCAACTTCCAAATTCACAGGTCATTGGAAACATATTCCTCTCTACCACAGGAATAAGCCACTATAGATCTCAGAGTTAAAATGCATTATTCATCAAGGTATCCTAATAACAATGTCCTTATTTTTCTCGACAATAGTCACAACTTGCATAATCTTGCTAAAATTAATATTACTCAGCAGTTCAATATCCTTATTCTGAAGCCTGTCAAATCTTGAAATACAATGCATGTGGTGTAACGCGGGGTAAAACTAGTGAAAGGTCTATTTCATGGTTCTTTCCATTGGAGACAATAAAATAAAGCGATCAGATAGTCTAACAAGATTAATTAACAAGCCACAGTGTCAAGTGCACCACTGATTTAGAGACCTAAAGATTTTATACAAAGTAATGCCATTAAGCATGTTGCAAACTGAGGCAATAATTGTGCCTGTCAGACACACCAGACGGCAGCTTTTGTTAAAAGGTATGGTACGTTTAAACATCTTTTCACTTTTAGGGATATCTGATGCAGTTCTTATTGTCAGGCTTTAAGTCAGTGCAATGTAGTAAATCCCATATCCTGTTATCTCTCTACAGCCCAAGATATGCTTTCCTGTCAGTAACATACCCAACTCCTACTTCAACCCCACAGTTGAACTTCCCTTTGACTACCCAGTGGAAACAGCGCAGTCAGGAAAAAAAATGTATTTTTACGAGAAAATTACTTTTTTTTTTGCTTTTATATGTCATTGTTTTTTGGTACCTTGCTCTAATTCTTGAATTTCTTTTCATGTCTTCTTATTCTCTTCACTTAAAAGATGACGGATTGCTAAAGCACTGTACACTTCAGATATATTTGTTGAAGGGATGCTTGCTTGTTCCGAAGCTTATAGATTCAAGGACATTTCCAGGACTTGCCACAATATTTTAAGATAAAGTATTACCTTCGTGCAGAGATTGACCTTCAAAGGAAACATTACATTGATGTCCAATCCATCGTTTCAGCTGACTATCAAAGATCTTGATGTAATATGAAGACATGCAAGGAGCTGACAAGTCTAACATTCTACTCTCAATCAACATGACAAAAACAGATAAACTGATTATTTCTCCAATTTTTCCACAGAAGATACTTTTATACTGCCAGGTTTGCCAATCTAACAACATTAACACTTAAAATTAGTTAACTCTGTTGTGATTATGGATGGTGCAAGAAGAGAATTTTATGTATTAGTTTTTTCTCTGCATTATATTCTTTATCTTTTCTTGTATTTTCATTTTCATTTCCTACATTTTTATTTTGCTTTCTAGTTTGTTTCTCTTTCTATCTTTTACTTGCTTTGAACCTGCAATACTTCTACATTTTACAGTTCTGATGAAAGATAATAGAAGAATCAACCTCATTTCATTCCCCAGCCAATGGTTGATATTTGTTTTCTAATAAAAGAGATTCCAATATCCAGCAACCAAAAATATATTCATATATCAACAACCAATACAAATCAGTACCAATCGTCCATCATTTTTTTCAGTTTCATTCAGCTTATTTCCATCTTTTAACTAAAGAAACAAACAGTATTAGGGCCAATGCTGTTGGAATAGTGTGTTAATAGTGTAATGTAACCTGGCCAAGAAACTGAAGATTAAAAATACATCACAACTTGATGTTTGATTCACACTATTCCACCATTTACGTTGACAAAGAACATGTTGTCCTTAGCATTCATAATTTTTTTGAAAAAATCTATTTTCACATTAATATTTTATTAAAATCACTATAAGATTTGAGGAAAACTAAGCAGGTCAACATGGACAGAAGGAAGAGAATTGCATTTTGATATATTTGTTAGAGTTCTTTGAAGAATAATTATCAATAAGGGAGAACGTAGACAAAGTATGTTAAATTTCCAAAAGGTATCAATAAGTGGCCATGCAAAATGCGTTGAGAGTAAAATATTTATGTGGACAGTCAAACTAAAAGAAAACACAGAGTCAGAATAAATGGCTTATTTTGAGGTTGATTCACTGTAATAAGTGAATTCGCTGAAATAAGACACTGAGCACATTAGAACCAAATAAGGAGTTTGATCAGAAAGTAACTTGTGATGAAGAATGAAGGGATATTCAGAGCCCTTTTTAATATTTGGGACAAACATTCGTTTTTCATTTATTTTCCTCTATCCTCCACGGTTTTAAATTTGTAATCAATCAATTCACGTGTTTAAAATGCACATTCCAGATTTTAATGAAGGGCATATGTGTACATTTTGGTTTGACTATGCAGAAAATAGTTTTTATACATGGTACCCTCATGTCAGGTAGCTATAATAGCTATGGTATGCTACTTAAAATAGTCATGTGTTAATACTTTGTTGCATAACCCTTGTTTGAGTCTATGGTTCATGCACATAACCAGGTGCTGAGCATTTTCTCTGGTGATGCTCTACCAGGCTTCTAATGCAGCCATCTTCAGCTCCTCCTTGTTTCGGGGGCTGGTCCCTTAAGCTTTCTCTTCAGCATATAGAATGCATGCTCAATTGCATTAAGACTGAGGACTGACTTGGCCATTCAAGCATTTTCCAGGTTTTATTTTTGAAAAATTCATTTGTTGCTTTAGCAATATGTTTAAGACCATTAACTTGCTGTGGGAAGTAATTTGCTCTAACTTGAGCAGGTAAGATGTTTCTATATGTCTCAGAAATCATTTTGCTATTGTCACTAGCAGTTAAATCAATGAGGATAGAAGGCCAGTACCTGTGGCAGCCATACATGCTGAGACTATAGCACCCCCAACGGCATATTTCACAGATGAGTTGGGATGCTTTGGATCTTGAGCAACTCCTTTATGTCACCACATTTTGCTCTTACCATCATTCAGATACAGGTTAATTGTTGTCTCATCTGTCCATAAGATTATTTTTTCCAGAATTCGATAGGCTCTTGAAAATACTTCTTGGCAAACTGAAATTTGGCCATCCTCTTTTTGTGGCAAACCAGTGGTTGCCTTTGTATTTCTGTTAGTGAAGTCATCTGGAAAGAGTAGTCATTAACACATTCACACCTGCCTCCTGAAGCCCGATTCTTATCTGTCGGACAGGAGTTTGGAGATTTTTCTTTATTATGATAAGAATTTTTCTCTCATCAGCAGTGGAGGTCCGCCATGGCCTACCAGTCCCTTTGTGATTACTGAGCTCAGCAGTACGTTCGTTCTTCTTAAGGATGTTCCAAACAGTTGATTTTGGTAATCTGAAGGTTTGGGTGATGTCTCTTACTGTTTTATTCTTGTTTTTCAGTCTCATAATGGCTTCTTTGACTTCCATTGGCTCAACTCTGGTCCTCATGTTGATTACATTGCAACTACAGACTCCAAAGGTGATCAAAAGCTTTAAAAAAGCTTAGAAGCAAGCCTACCTCTCTTATACCTACACAAATGAAGCAATTGAACATACCTGAGTATTGACAAATGTCTGTGAAGCCAAATGTCCCAAAGATTTTGTTGCCCTGAAATGAGGTGACTATGTGTAAAACAAATGCTGTAATTTCTAAATAATAAAACCAAAATGTATACAAATAACCATGAATAAACTCTGGAATGTGCATTTTAATCAAGTGAATTGTTTGATAACAAATTTAAAAAACTGTGGAGCACAGGGACAAATAAAGTAACAAAGTGACTGTCCTAAACATTATGGAGGGTACTGTAAATGGGATATGTGAATGACTAAAAGTTCCAAAGACACACTATAATGAAAGCTTATCTAATTTGTTGGGAAGAATAGAAGAGGTGCAGTCAGATGTGAGTGTCTCTGTACGTGTAACAAAAGGTTAGTATGGGGATCTATCAAGCAATTTGGAAAACAATGGAATGTTTTTTACTACAGTGGGAGTAGAGGTTGGGAAGTTTTGTAAATTGTACACGACCACTTGGAGTTCTATGGATATTCTTGCCTCCTTGTTAAGGAGGGCTATCCTATATAAATTAGTATAAAATTCTTTAAAAATGAATTATAAATGGCATTTATATCCTGAGCTTTATAATAAATTTTTGAATTCTTTTTAACAGCATTAATAGTTATTGATGTTTGTTCTGTTTTCAATTGTCAAGCCAAAACCATATGTGTCTTTCTTCCAATTCACAATTTTTCTGTTTTGTTCCCTCAACTAATTTCTGTTCTATACATTTGTGGTGGGGAACATCTATGATGGCATGCGATCTGGCTCCGCATGTTATGGCTGCGGCAACGGAGAAGCCGCATCAAGATGGCGCCACCTGGAGCATCTTTTCTGCCATTCAGGTCAGGTCCACATGTGCACAGAGCTGCGGCATGACGTTACCTCCGGCGCATTGGTGGGACTTACAAGCGCAGCCTGGGAAGTTAGAATAAACAACTGGAGTGCAGACGAACCTACTGAGTGCTGGTCTCGTTCTTTCAGCTTCATCTAGCTGCCGCTACATTTGGTGACCCCCAACGGGTCCAGACATCTCTGGACTCAACAGCATGGATGCTGCAGCAGTCAGTGCAGTCACCCTCAAACTTTAACCTTCTAGATGCTTCACCCACACACTTGGTTCAGGCATAGCTGAAGCACAATTCCAGATAAAACAAATTACCTCAGACTCCATCAATACTACCATATTATCAGCTCCCTGCAACAGGAAACCATGGCCAGAGTGGACGATTTCGTGCAAAACCTACCAGAGGAAGGTAAATATGCCACATTACCCCTCATCTATGCATTCTCCAAGGTCTCAAATCCCTTGTCAGCACATCAACAGTTCCATTTGGCGTACATCTTGGAATTCACAACCACCAGTCACCAACTCTCCAGCAAGGACAACGTCGACGTGGACACCGTCTCCAGGACCATCATTCAGGTGTTGTCCCTGGATTTAGACTACTCCGAGCTGGTGCAAGTGTAGAACAGAAGGATGACAAGGCAACTCAGGATTTCAGAACACCCATCACAGGCCTCCATTTCCAGGACATCAGTCTGCCAGAAAGCGACAACACCCTACTGGGTGACATGTCCACCTGCTCACCATGCCTGGTGATCCCAGAACACTGGAGGCACTGAGTATTCCAAGCCATTCACAACCTCGCACAGCCATCCATCAAAACCACAGCTCGCATGGTTGCAGCACGGTTTGTCTGGCATGGCTTAAGGAAACAAGTCATCCAATGCGCCCACACGCGCACACGTTGTCAGGCCTCCAAAGTTGTCGGACACGAGGGCCTCCATCCAACACTTTGAGCTACCAGTCCAATGATTTGGCCACATCCACGTAGACATCATCGGCCCACTGCCTATCTCATGCAAGGCCTGGTATCTTCTCACTGTGGTATACCAAGCCACGAGATGGCCAGATGCCATTCCTCTAAAGGATACATCCACAGAGTCCTGCATCAGGGCACTGCTTGCTCATTGGATATCCCAATTCGGAACCCTGAGCCAGATCACCATGGACAGATGGGCTCAATTCCCCTCAGCCTTATGGACACAGGTCATGTTGCTCCTCAGCACAAAACTCCACCACACCACTTCCTACCACTCTCAGTCCAACTGCCTGGAAAACGCTTCCATCGGCACCTAAAGTCAGCACTCCTGGCCTGCCTGAATGGACCTAACTAGGTGGACAAGCTTCCATGGGTGCTATTGGGCATCCACATTGTACCCAAAGTGGACCTACAGGCATCCTTGGCAAAGTTGGTGTGCAGCACCCCTTTGACCCTACCGGATGAATTCCTCCGCACCAAAGGCTTGAAGGAGGGATTGCACTGCAAAAATGGAAAGACAGATTGGCCTCCCTGGCACCGCAACCACCCCTCCCCCACACCACGGGTTGCAACTCACTTCCATGCCCCAAGACTTGCTGAAAGCTGCTGCAGAGCCCACCCCTCCAAAGGCCCTTCGAGGGCCCCTTTAAAGTCTTCAACAGAATGGATAAGACTTTCACACTGGACATTAGGGGCAAGCCGACCACCTGAAGTGTGCACACCTCGACCTCAGCCAACCAGAGAGACCAACAGTGACTCTGGAGGCATTCCATGCTAGTGCCGGTTCTGGGGGGGGCTTGTGTGGTTGGGCACATCTATGACGGCAGGTGAACTGGCTCTGCATGTTATGGCCACTGCAGTTGAGCAGCCGCATCATGATGGTGCCACCGGGAGCGTATTTTCTGTTGGTTGGGTCGGGTACATATATGCATGGATCTGCAGCACGACGTCATCTCTAGCACGTGGGCAGGACTTATGGGTGGCCTTATAAGGCACAGCATGGGAAGTTAGAATAAACAAAACAATATCAACTTTCAACTTTTTAAATAAACTAAAACTTTTTTCTTCCTCTTAATTATGTTATTGAGCCCATTGACATTAAATTTACATAATTCAAATTATTTACCACAATTTTAAGAATATATAACTCTCGTCTCCTGCTCCGGCAGATCACAGCTAATCTTAAAAACAAACAACATCTCCAAATATAGAAAAGAAATCTCCCAAAAAATTCAAAAAGAACCCCCCCCCCTCAGAAAAAGTACTGATAAGGGGTGAATTGGGGCTTAATCTGTAAAGAAGATTTCTGGCCATTGTGTGAATGGGAGCAGTTTAAGGGAAAGAAAATAGGCAAAAAATAATGGGAGTTGTAATACGGAAGTAGGAGAACAAACCCTACTATTCAGGCTATTCAGATATGGAAACAGAAACAAGGTGAGCTAATATAATTGATACACAGAAAGAAATCAAGTTGGAGGCCTCAGGGGTGCAGTGGAGTAGTAAACTGGAGACACATCGAGAAATCAAATGACCTAACATTATGGAATTTGATACCGAGTCCAGAAGACTTCATCATGCTAAAGTGCTCCAATGAACCTCACACTTAAAATGCAGGAGGCCATGTACCAATCTGTCAGAGTGGGATGGGGAATTAAAGTGGTAGACAACAGGATGTGCAGGGTCCCTCCCATGGACTGAATATTTACCCTATGTCTCTTCCAACAGATACAACTTGACTTTGACAATTTACAGCATTTTTTTTTTGGTTTTGTTTGAGATTTCCGGCATCTGTAGTCTTTTTATTAAAAAAATCACACGACATTATCATGTTCTCAATATTAGAGCATTGTACATTTTTAAGAATATGAATTTTGTTAAAATTATGACAAATAACCTTTGTGTGCTCAAGTTTAAACAAGTTGAAATTTTTAATTTCATTCCTGCTTAAAGTTATTCAGACTTAAGAAACATCAAGTTACCATTGTCTGTTTGAACATTTTCTTTTATTCTTTCTTTCAATGTCTTGATCTAATCTGATCTTTTATTCACTCTTATTTCTTCTTTCAATCCTATTTTATTCAGATTCACATTATTTTGAATCTTGTCCTTTTTTCTCAACCTCAAATCAGGTCAAGGAAATGAAGTTTAGTCTTATCATTCACCAAATTAGGTCCTACATTTCAGTAATTCCAACACCCTACAGTATATAATTGATCAAAATGAAAGGTGCAGAGAAGGATTCTGGATTCCAATAGTGCAATTGCATGCATTGCACAATGCCCTGCCCAATCAAAATCTAAACCCTTATAATGGCATGGGTGGCAGTACATTCGTCAGGTGGATTGCCAAGTTCTTTGTTTGGTATTAAATATGGTAGAAGAGAGAGCAAACAACATCAAAGAAAAATATCGTTTTTATATCTGCTGTCTTGCTCATGTTTCATGTTATTTCACATAAACCTCTTCTGTGATCTAAAGATCTGTCAAGCAGTTTTTGTCGCAGTGAAACATTTATAGTAAATTGTAATATTTATATACATTTTGTATTTAAAACAGTCAAAAGTGCAGTTATAACCATTCTCAAAGATCAATGTAGAGACATTATCTGGGCAAAGAAATTTCTCAAAGAGCTTCTATTTTATATGTAATTGTTACATGTAAATTGATATTGTCCATATTAGATTCTATACTCTTCTCTGATCAAGACTTTCAACTGACATGAAACATTTATTTGGAAATTAAAGGGCAAAAAGTAACAGAATCTGACTATATTTTTACAGCATTAGGGCAGGCTGGAAATAGAGGAAACTTTACTGTTTTCATTGTTAAAATAAAATAAATTATTCATTGCTTCCGTTGTCAGTAATCTGGCATTTAAAATATACCATTTTGTTTAATAGTATATTGGAGCATAGAGTACAGTAACTTATGCACACTGGTCGTGTTTTCATGCTCTCTTTCACTGCATGCTGCAAACATTACTTTCAACTGACAGAGATAAGAAAAATCACTGCATCTTTTTTCTCATTCCTCTTGTGAATGCTTCATCTAGGCACAGGGACCATTACAGCCAACAAAGTGAGGGTGAACACCATAGATGGCTGTGACACTTCATTACCCGATGAGCTGAACACCTTAAATTCCTGCTTTGAGAAAGAGAACCAAACAGTGTCTACTAGAATACCTGTAAAGGCTGAGGATCCTGTGGTATCAGTGTCTTAGGTCAACGTCAGAACATCATTGAAAAGGGTGAACCCTCACAAGGCGTCAGGCCCTGACAACATACCTGGCAGAATACTGAAAATCTGCGCCAACGAGTTCTAACCAATTAGCCAGAGTATTCACGGACATTTTCAACCTCTCAATGCTGCAGTCAGAAATTCCCACCTGCTTCAAAAGAGCATCAATCATCCCAGTGTCCAAGAAAAGCAGGGTGAGCTGCCTCAACAAATATCGGCCAGTAGTACTAAGTTCTAATGTGATTAAATGCTTTGAGAGGCTGGTCGTGATCAGAATTAACACATATATAAGCTAAGCACTTTTGCTTCGGAAGTGATTCTCTCTCACTGCTCCCCATCCGTAACCCCTGCAGCTCTCTTACTTCTACGTAGCTAAGCGAAGGTCTGGACCCACATCAATTCGCCTACAGAATCTCATACATACGGCTGATTTTCATCAACTACAGCTCAGTGGTGATAAAGAAGCTACAAACTCTGGGCCTCTGCAACTGGATCCTTGACTTTTTCCATCAGAAAACCACAGTCAGTACAAATTGGAAACAATGATGCGTGCTTAGCCCGCTATTCATTATACACCCATGACTGTGTGGCCGGGCACAATTCCATTGCTTTCTACAAATTTGCTGATGACACAACAATTGTCGGCAATATCATAAATGGCAATGAGGAAGTGTACAGGAGGGAGAAAGATCAGCTCGTTGAGTGGTGTCATTCCAACAATCTTGCGCTTGTAGTATCCCAATAACCAGAAGGCAACCAACGAATGCAGCAACCGTGCAGACCCCACAGGGGACGACGACCATTACCCCAGGTGACCACCTGCACAGTAGGAAACAATGAGCAATGGAGGCTGGCGCTGCAGTGTCGTCACTCCTGTCATCAACAGTGGGGAAAGAATATAAGAATAGCTGCCAGTGCAATAAATCAATCTTTGACTTCTTCTGTGTGTATCATTCTTTCCACACTTTGTGGTAGCACGCACGATACATTGGTGACCCTGGCAGGTCAAACTGCCAGTTGGACCCAAAGATGATGGACCAAGCAGCTCTTCACGTGGTTTTGTTGAACAGGCAGAGGCCTAGTTCCACCTTCGACAGATCAACACTGACGACACACGTTACTATTATGTGGCTCGATCAGAAGACAGCAGCAAGGGTCATCAAATGCCTGCAGCAGCCTCCAGAGCAAGGCAAATACGATGCCCTCAAGGAGCTATTAACCCACACCTTCGGGTTCATACAGTGCAAGTGCATCACCCGATTGCTACATATGAACAGTTTGGGGGACAGGGCCCCATAAGCCCTCATGAACAAAATGCTTGCCCTTGCTGAGGGACACAGACCTTGCCTGTTCTTCAAGCAGATTTTCCTGGAGCACCTACTTGAGGATATCCGATTCTTGCAGCGACCCAGGACGTGCTCTGGAGAGCGAAGAAAGAAAACGGCACCTTGATGGACAAGGTTGCTAGGCCCCACACACAGTTGGCAACAAGGCCACAGCAAATAAAGAGGAAAGTGGACCCCCTGACCCAACAGTATTAGCAGCGAACAGCACCACCACACAAACTTCCGGCACCTGCACTGTCCCCCTCTCCTTTGGCAGCAACTGGTCAGGTAGACATTCACGATTGTGGCTGTGGTACAACCGATCCTGGGAGCAGACTTCCTGCAAGCCCACTGCCAACTAGTGCACCTTAAGGGGTGGCGTTTGTTACACACCAGGACTTTTCAAACAATACCCCTGGGGGAAGACAAGTTACTTGCCCCCCCCAACTCGATTCAGTTACTCAATCTGACAATGCATTTACATGGATCCTAGTACCACATTTTTCTCTGCCGAACCGAAGTATGGCGTAAGGCACCGTATTTTCTACGGGGGCCTCTCGTTCAATGCCAGGGCATGTCATCTTTCCCAAGAAAAGCTCACCCTCGACAAAAAGAAGTTTAAAAAAATGGAAGAGTTGGGGATAGAGCGGCGTTCCAACATCCCCTCAGCTTCCTCCCTGCACATGATACTGAAGGTGGCAGGAAGATGGAGGCCATGTGGTGACCAATGCCATCTCAACGAGGCCACTGTATCTGACAGATACCTGCTGCCTCATATCCAAGACTTTACCACTAACCTACAACCTACAATCAGGGGCTATCACCAGATCGAGATCCATCCCAATGACTCTTAAAACCCCCATCATCACGTCTTTTAGACTTTGAATTCCTAAGAATGCCCTTTGGACTTAAGAATACAGGCCAGACCTTCTAGAGGCTGATAGATATGGTGGGTCAGGATCTTCCATTCACTTACATCTATTTGGACGATATTCTCATCCACAGTTGCAATCACACAAAGCACGCGGCCCGTCTAAGGTGACTGTGCACCCGGATGCAGGAATTCGGACTAATTATAAACCCTAAGTGCCAGTTTAGGTTGGAAATGATAGACTTCCTGGGGCATCAAATCAACAGGCTGTGGTGAATCTCTGCTAAGCTGCCTGTCTCCCCTCTGGCAAGCCTTGCTGTACTAACATTGGCTGTGCATTATCTCTACCGTTAAAGACACTCCCCTTGAGTATAACTGTGTATGCACCCATTGTCTTACATGATTGTACCATTAAGTTTCTGCTAATAAAAGCCATGAATATTGTTTGACGGCATCATCTTTGTCTCCTTCATCAACTGGCACTTCACAGGCATGAAACAAAACCACTGCCTGAAAAGATAGAGGTTGTTCAGCACTTCACCAAGCTCTGCACAGTAATGGGGTTGTAAGAATTTACTGGTATGATTAACTTTCATCACCAATTCATGCTGGCAGCGGCCCGCATCATGTGGCCCCTTTCGCACTCATGGTGGAGAAAGGTAGAGACATTACTTGGGACAATGAGACCACGGAGACGTTCCAGAAGGCCAAAGATGCTCTGGCCAATGCCACCATTCTGGTACACCCCAGGCTAGAGGTCCCAACCACTCTCACAGTGGATGCCTTCAGCACAGTGGTAGGAAGGGTACTGGAGCAATTTATTGAAGGGCAATAACAACCCCTGGCCTTCTTTAGCAGGCACCCCTGGCCACCCAAATTTAAATACAGTACCTTTGACGGGAGCTATCTGTGCATTGACAGTCAGGCACTTCAGGTATTTTTTGGAAGGTAGACCATTCAGGTTCTTCATGAACCAGAAACCGTTAACCTTTGCCTTCCATAAAGTGTCGGGTCAGTGATCGGCCAGGCAGCAGTGATACCTCTTATATGTGTCTGAGTTCACCATGGACATCCAACACATCACAGATAAGACCAACATGGTGGCCAACTCACTGTCCATCTCACAGTCAAGTCCGTCCAGCCCCTGTCCCAGGGAATATACTATTCTGCCCTAGCTAGGGCACAGCAGGAAGACCCTGAGATCCTGGCATTCAGAACGACAGTTTCTGGGCTCAGCCTGGAGGATGTCGTCATTGGCCCTGGTAACCAGATGCTCTTCTGCAATGTTCCACCGGCAACCCTGCCTCATTGTTCCAGCAGCACGGAGATGACAGATTTCGACACGGTGTGCAACCTGGTGCACCTAGCCATCAGAACTTGTCAAAATGGTGGCCAGTAAGTTTGTCTAGCACGGCCTCCAGAAACAGGTAGTTAGCGGGCCAAAACCTGAACGTTCTGCCATGCATAGAAAGTGCAGTTACACATCAAGGGAATCTCCCCCCGCCAGACTTTTGAGCCAGCATGACATGGGTTCAGCCTCGTCCATATTGACATTGTAGGGCCGCTACTGGTCTCCCGTGGGTCGAGCTATCTTCTCACCATGATTGACAACTCCGTGAGATGGCTGAAAGTGGTCCCGCTGACCAACACAGCCACCAAGACCTGCCCAGTACATTAATTAACACCTGGGTATTGAGATTCAGAGTCTTCCGATAGAGATACACAGTTCACTTCAGGACTCTGGGTGGCACTTGCCAATTTGCTGGGAACCCAGGTCCACCATACCATGGCTTACTACCCTCAGGCCAATGGGTTGGTGGAGAGGTACCACAGACACCTAAAAGTAGCCTTAATGGCTTGGCTCAACTGGTCAAAATGGACAGACAAGATATCCTGGGTCCTCCAAGGTATCCGTACCACGCTGAAAAAAGACTTCAATGCCTCAGCATCCGAGATGGAGTACGGCCCACCGTCAGCGATACCAGAAGAGTTCTTGGCTGCTACCAGGGACCCATAGGACCCAACAGCCTCATTGACTAAGCTGATGGAAAGACTGGGCACTCTAGCACCTCTACAGCCTATGTGGTTTGGCCAGGTTAATTCCTATGTCCCCCAAAATTTAGAGACCTGGATGTTTTCGCTTGGAGGAAGGCACACTGGACACCTCTGAAACGGCCATATGAGGGTCGATATAAAGTAGTCAGACACAACGGGTTGACACGTGTGCTGGATATTGACGGTAAGGAAGAGATTTTCACCATCTACCGCCTCAAACTAGCACATCTGGACATTAGCCAACCGGTCTCCACTCAGCCCCTGCAATGCAGAGGTAGGCCACTGAAAGTGGAAGACAGCGCTCCGATCCATGATTCTTTAGGGGTAAGGGTCCTGTAGCAGCTCAACAACTGAATCATGACTCAGAACACAAGATGGCCGACGAATGCTGCGACCACGCAGACCCAGCGGAAGTCAATGACCTTTGTCCCAGGTTACCACCTGCATGACGGGAAACAATGAGCAAATGCCAAGCAATCTGAGTCTGGCACTGTGATGACCTCACTCCTCTCGTCAGCAGCAGGGAGAGAATATAAGCAAAGCTACCAGTAAAAATAAATCAATCTTCGACTTTGACTTCTTCGATGAATGTCATTCTTTCCACACTTTGTGGTAGCGCACACTACACACTCAACGTTAGCAAAACCAAGGAGATGTTTGTGAAATTCAGGAGGAAGTCAGGGGAACATGAACCAGTCCTCCTTGAAGGCTCAGTGGTGGAGAGGGTCAAGAACTTCAAATTCCTGTGTGTTTACATCTCCAATGTTCTTGTCCTGGGGTTTCCATGTCAACAAAGAAGGCTCGCCAGCGGCTATACTTTGTGAGGTACTTCAGGAGATTCAGTATTTCACCAAAGATTCTCAAAAACCTCTACAGGTACACCGTGGAGAGCATTCTGGCTGATTGCATCACTGTCTGGTATGGAGGCGCCAACTCTCAGGACAAGATCAAACTCCAAAAGTTTGTTAATTTGGCCTGTGACATCACAGACACCAGCCTTCACTCCATCAAGGACATCTACAAGAGGCGGTGTCTTAATAAAGCAGCCTCTATCCTCAAAGACACCCACCTCCCAGGCATGCTCACCCCAAAACTCTACATCACCTGCTGCTTTAAGTCGTGATCAATGGTTTCTCTTAAAGCTGTAATGGTGTTTCCCTTAATTAGTCCCGAGTGTAAAGCATTCAATTTTCCATGACTTCCCAAGAGAAATTTCTTTCTTATTGTCTTGATCAACCACTATGGAACCATTTCTCAGAAAGCAATAGTCAACATAAACTGCAGAGTATATTCCATTCAGAAAATCCAGAGTTGCAGTATCTCATCATCATACGAAGTAGGAAGAGGAGTAGGCCAAAAATGGCCCACTGAGCCATTCAATAAGATCATGGCTGATCTAATTTATGACCTAACTCCACCTACCTGCCTTCTCCCTATATCCCCTAATACCTCTATCATGTAAAAATTTATCTAACCGGATTTTAAATATGTTTAATGAAGCAGCCGCAACCATTTCCCTGGTTAGAGAATTCCAAACATTCACTACTCTCTGGGAAAAACTATTTTTCCTAATCTCTGTCCTAAATCTATTCCCCGGAATCTTGAGACTATGTCCTCTCGTTTTAGTTTCCCTTGCCAACTCAAAAAACCTTCCTACATCTATCCTATCCATACCCTTCATAATCCTATATGTCTCCACTCGACTGCGCCTGGGGTGGACACTATGGGAGAGAGTGTTCATCGTGTACTAGAAGCAATTTGTACAATGCTGCAATCCTGATCACAACATGCTTTATGTTTTTGTTTGGCTGGAAAATTTGTCAGAACTGACTTTTGTCAACTGCCCTCCCAACAGTTCTGGCATTATCAGTGGTGAGGCAGAATGAACATGAGAACTATGCATATAACTCAAATTCTTTTATGTTAAGTAAAAACATCATTGAAAATATTACTTTCAGAATTCCTGGCTTTAAACAAGAGAAAATGAATAAGGAATACTGCAACCCTAACCTTCATATTCTCTGAAGCTTCACTACATGGACATTATCAAAGCCAGCAGGTAGATTGTTTCCCCAACAGATGGTTATATGAAGTTTCAGTGAACATCAAAGAGGAATAGCTGGAGGAGGTCACAGAAGTCCGCAGAATGACTGTTGTCTCCACTTCTGATTCAGTATCACAAGTTGCTTCCTAGTGCGATATTATCAGTGAAGTTGAGGACGTCACTTTCACTTGCATACTGATCCATGTATTGATCCAATCTTCTCACTTGCCCTTCTAAGTTTATTCCTTGTAACTATTCAGCCTACAAGTACATTTATTCTTCTCTGTTAATGTATTTCCCCAGAGCTCCACCTGTCCAGCCACCGCTGCCTTTTACAACATCCTACTTCTTAGAAGTACTTTAACTGCTCACAATACCTCCAATCTTCCAATTATTAAACACACATTATTACTCTTATTTGTATTTTTTTCCATGTTTGCAGAGGAAGAGATCATTGAGTACCAGGGGAGTCAGAGAACTGCAGTCAGGACTTCATCCAATACCCAGCTGATATCTCTGGCAGAGATAAATCCACAGATATGATCTGGATAGCAGCATGTACAAAAATATGATGATAAATGGTTCAGGTAAGGCTTCAACAACTAGTTATGGGGAGAACTATAGCACATGCAGTCAAACTGCGCGAAAAACCCACTTGTATGGATGTGAGTGATTATATGTTAATTATTCTTATCTTGAAAGTACTAATCTATGTTGTTAATTTTCCACAGGACCTTTGCTATTCCAGGAGAAACTTTCAGATGGACTTTCCTCAGAGGGGATCCCAGCATATCCACACATAGCTCTGGGCTCCCATCCAGTGGAGTTAAGTTTTCATCTGATAACTTTGGCATCTCAACCATGATTGTGGATAAAGGAGAATGGCTCTAATAGCTGTGCTACATGTCCACTTTTGCAAGCTAGGTGAAAGGCCTGCCTCCAACTTAACTTTTTAGGCCTTTGAAGCAATCAAAAAGTGGTTACTATCCTTTAGCATTATGCTGCAATCCAACAAGTCCACTCTGACCCTGGCCTATGACTTGCACATTATGGAGGCAAGGTTCAATGGAATGACAAGTATTCCAGCTTCAGATGATCATTAACTGATTTAGGTGTTCAACAGCATGTCTGCTGGTAGAGTTACAAGGAGGGCAATGAACATGATGCTGGAGACTGGTTATGGAAATGGGGATTCCTTCTTATTAATCAGTAACCCTTTTAATCACTTTCCTTTTGATCACCAGGTCTACTCTGACACTGGTGGAAGTGGAGGTGACCATTGAGAGGATCTCACAGCTCTAAAATCAAGAAGACATCACCAAAGATCTTCTCAATGTTTGTATCGAAGGTCTGGTCAACCTGCCTTCTCCTCTGAAGGTGCATGTCATAAAAACCGAGGATGGCTAAATCTTTGATGTGACACGAGCAAAAGCATTTGGAGTTTTGAAACTTTGCAAGAGGTCAAACCATCATTGTGCATCCAGAAATGCATTTGTGCGCATTATTTCTGACCAGCACAGTGTATAACATCAAGTTGATGTGTATTGATTCTTGTCTCCTGTCTACCTCAGATACATTTCAGCCATATGATGGCTTGAACAGTAACATTTCTGACCAGATATCTTTGACTGTAACAGTCATTTAGCTTATTGCTAGGTATCCTTGGCAACATCATCTGGTAGTTTTTCAATTTGCCCACATACCCTAATAATAAGGCTGATTAGAGAATCGACTGCAATAAGGAGGTGAAATGTTAAGAACTGCAGGAATTTCAGCAGTTCTAAAGACCCGAGAATGGTCTGCCATTTGATTGCAGAAGGTTAATGAAATGATTGTTGAATACACCAGGCAGGTATGGAAGATTTTATAGTTGTATAACTGGAATTTAGACATTGAAAATCCAGAGGAAACGATCTAAAGCTGCAAATTCAAAAGGTTAGACATCCTGATTACATTAACAAATCTGATATGTACATCACCATTTGTAAACACAGCATCTATTACATGCTTTAATATGCTGCATTAGTCTTTAGCAGAGCTTTGGAAATTTCAAGAACAGAGGTCGAAGAGTGTAGTCTCTTTTGCACCAAAGACCACATTACATTTCAAGGCTTAATCGAGAAATCTGCAAGGATCTACCTACACAACTCTTTTTTAATTGTAAATCTTCCTGAAAAAAAGAGACCAAGAGTATTGAAATAGATAATGAAATAAATCGAATGGCAACAAACACATTCAGCAGGGCTTCATCAGCAGATGAGTTGAATCATGTGCTCCTGAGAAAAGAGTGAGAGTTTGAATGAAGGGAACAAATGTAACATTTAAGATGTAAATGTCTTCTTCAGGTTCAGACCTAGTGTAATGTAGATAAATATTGTGATAAATTGGTAAAATTAGAGTAGGTTACATACATGCACACATTCTAAAAACAGATCTTATTTGAAATACTGAAGAATTCATATTCAGTGAACTTTATAGAAACTATGGAGAATGCTATGCACATTTCACAAGTATATGCTAATTGAAATGACATCATAAAATGAACAGACCATTGTTTTGGATTGGAGTCAGGCTGGCTGGCAGGGACATCTCTACAAAGTGCTCACTCAAAGGTCAATTAGAAATTTTGTTTACCTAAAGCAACAGATGGGAGCAGAACGATAACTCCTATTGTTTGCTGAAGAAGTGGGGGGGGGGGGTTTGCAAGTGAGAGAGTCACATGGGCTTTCTGGCAGTTGAAGAGAGAGAGAGAGACTGAAGAGTCACAGCTGAGGCAAGCAGGAAAAGCTTGTTGGAACTGAAACAGAAAGCTCCAGAGTGCTATCTGTCTGATGTTTCTCTTGAAATAAGTAGAACAGAAAGGAACTCTGTTGTAGCCTGAAAGAAAGAGGTTATCATCTGGAGAACCTTGATGGGGCAAGTTTAATCAGCAAGACATTGAGGTGACTAATGGTGGTACCTCAGTTGTGGAAATCCTGGAACAACAAATCTCTCTCTACAAACGTCCAAAGAACCTTCCTGAGCGGCAAACATTTACCTTTCGAGCACCAAAGCCTGGTGTACTTTATACATGTTAAATTCTGTGCACAGTATAAGAATTGCCTACAACCGGTGAACTTGGAAGAATGAGACATGAGATTGAACTGTGAACCAAAGAACTTTCCTTAAATTTACACACAGAATTAGAATCAGAAGGGGGTTCATTTGGGTTTAGTTAAGTTAATAGAGATAAGTTGAAATTTGATTCTGTTTTAATGTTTAAAGATAATTAGAAACAATTTGTGTTTAAGTAATTACTTTTCGTGGTGAATATCTATTGCTGCTGGGTTTTGGGCTTGTAACACGTGGGAGTTTGTGTCACTAATTATTGATTGGAGCTTGAGGTGGTGATAAAGAAAATGGCTTCTGCCTTCGCAATCATTTTTTGAGGAAATATGTGCATCTTTATAAGGCTAAGTCATTTACGGCTTCAAGAGCATCACATCGTTACACAGGCATCTCAGAAAACTTTATAAACTACTTCATAAACATTTACATAACACAATTGAGTCCTTTTGATTTTCATCCTACCTTTATGAAGTCTTTTTCATCATAAAGCCAAAGTTAATAGGCATAAAGAATCCTGGAATTCAAGGGATGTTGGCAATCTGGTTAAGAAGGAGAGGGTATAACAGGTACAGGCATCAAGGAGCAAATGAGGTACTTGTAGAGTATAGAAGGCAAAAAGACACAAAGTTGCTTTGGCAAATATTGTAATGGTAAACCTGAAGGGTTTTTACAAGTATATTAAAAGGATAGTAAGGGACAAAATTGGTCCCCTAGAGCATCAGAGTGGTAGAGCCTCATGTAAATGGAGAGATCTTCAAAAGTTTCTTTTTGCATCAGTATTTACTCAGTAAACTGGCATGGTTCATAAGAAAGAAGGGAAATAAACAGAAGGGCCTTGGAACATATGGAAATTAAGGAGGAAGGGGTACTTGCTGCCTTACAGTGAATAAAGGAAGATAAATCCCCTGGGCCAGATATATTCTCTCAGACCTTGAGGGAGACTAGTGCAGAAATTGAAGGGGCCCTGGTAGATATATATTCAAAATGTCCTCAGACACGGGTGAGGTGTCAGAGGATTGGAGGGTAGCTCATGTTGTCCCAGGTCTTCGGGAGTGAAGTTACAGGGTAAGATTATATGTTAGGACTTTATTCCTTGGAGTGAAGAAGAACGAGGGGAGATTTGATAGAGGTTTACAATATTTGGAGAGGTAGAGACAGAGTGGATACAAGTAGGCATTTTTCTACTTAGATTGGGGGAGATAAATATGAGAGATCATAGTTTTGAGCTGAAAGGGGAAAGATTTACGGGGAACATTAGGGGAAAGTTCTTCACAATGACAGTGGTGGGAGTGTGGAATGAGCTGCCCTGATGATATGAATGTAAGCTCAATCTTACATTTGAAAAATAAATTGGACAGATACATGGATAGGAGTAGCCTGGAGGGTAATGGAATTGAAGCAGGTCAATGGGACTAGCAGAATAATAGTTGGTACACACTAGAAGGGCCAAATGGCCTTTTTTCTGTGCCATAGCATTCTGTTTCTAATGGGTCAGAAGCAATGACATGTTAACAGAAAGCAGCAATTAAAACACTTGATCAGTTACGTCAACAAAGATTGCTGTCCATTAGATTGACAGCTGTGCTGAAATGCATGCACTGCTATTTACACAGAACCTTAAAAGAAGTGGCTCTTCAAACAAACCACAACCTATTTATATAACTGACTGCTGATAAAATTGGCTTTTTTTGCATCGCCTTCCATTGGATGAGGTAGAATGCTATCCCTGGAAGTGCATCATGGAGAACAGAGGTGTGCTAACAGAGAATAAAGTAAATGGTTAGTAAATAGATCAAAATCAATGTTGTGCCCCGAATTTGATGTTGACCACCTCAGGAAAAAAATGAAATAATTCGAGCAAGACTTGTCATTGAAGCATTCAATGACCTCTGCTTAATCTATTCACTTTTGTCAGATTCAGATGTCAGATTTATTGTCAGAGTACATACTTGACATCACATACAACCTGAAATTCTTTTTCCTGTGGGTGAGGCCGAATTACCAATTATTGGTAGTGGAAAAAAAATGCACTCAACATACACAAAGATATGTAAACAAACTGACTGTGAAATACAGAGAGACAAAGCTTCCTAAAGTGGAACAGTAAGAGTGCTTAAATGAGTCGCTGATTGAGTTTGTTGTTGAGGGGTAGCAGGTGTTCCCAAGTCTTTGGCACCTTTCATCTTTCCCAATGGTATCAGTGAGAATAGAGTATGTGCTGGGTGATGTGGATCCTTGATGATTGCTGCTGCTCTCCGATGGCAATGTTCCTTGTAGATGTTCTCGATGAATGGGAGGGTTTTGCCTGTGATGTCGTGGGCTGTGTCCACGACATTTAACAGGCCCTTAATATCAGGGGTATTGGTGTCCCTGTACCAGTCAGCACATTTTTCACCACACATCAAGAAATTTGCCAGGGTTTATGATGTCATTCCGAACCTCAGCAAACTCCTCAGCAAGTAGGGGCGTTGACGTGCTTTCTTCACAATGCCATTAGTGTGTTGAGTCCAGGAAATATCCTCCAAGATAGTAACTCCCAAGAATTTAAATTTGTTCACCCTCTCCACCTCAATGATCATGTGATAAAATCAGTCAGGGTAACAGAGATGATAAAAGTGCTGATATATTCAAGGACAGCGGCAGCAGACTTGAATATTTCAAGAACCATGCAGACCTGTATCATACAAGGCTTGTAGTGGCAGCAGCGGATTTTTTTTTATTATAAGGAGCTGGACTAATTCATCCAAGGAGGTGGCTGCTCTCAATATTGAACATGATATAGAAGAGAACATCCTCTCACATTTTCATATTGATGGAATGGAAAATTATTCCTGGCTTCAAAAGTCAGTGATCATCTAATTCTTGAAGGTTATGTTGAGGGTGACTCTAAGATCTTGAGGGCCTCAAAGGAATATGCCAATCTTCCAGTGTTGATGGGATTCAAAATAAGCTTGATGATATCACCCTTCTTCCAGAACAACATTCTTTTTCTTGGAGCTGCTTCACAGAGCTGTAATCCAGGGAAACTGGAACTGGAGCAGATGCACAGAGAGGGTGTTCAGCATCCTATTTTTCTGTCCAATTGGCAGTGCTGTCTTGTAATGGAAATGTAGATAACATCTTATTTACCCTGTGCCAAAAAGAATCAAACAACACAAAATTCATACCCAAGCTGTCCCCTTGAATATTCTTCTCAGATTAATCAAATAGCAAGTGAGATTTCAAATGGCGGGGGGGGGGGGGGGGGGTGGGCATGGCAAGATGGCGTAGAGAACAGACGCGCGGTCCTACCCTTCCTCAGCTAGTTTTTTTAAAGTGCCCGTTTTTAAGGTTTATAAAAGTGATTAAAAGTTTATTTTTACTTTTGGGAACATTAGTGGGTTATAATGGCTACTAATGTAAAAAAAAAGAAAAACTCAACTGCAGAAGAAACTACCTTTTAAAAGTGCTGAAGAATTGAGGCCTACCTGTTCAATTGAAGCCATGGAACCGATGTTTTGAACCTCCAAGGCGCAGAGAACTCCTGTCTGGCTAAGTATGATGCCGGCACCGATCTTGCCTCCGCAAGATGGCACTGGATTGGCAATGAGTTCAGCTGGTGCCGAACCTTACATCTACGACGTCGGGCACGCAGATGACCTGGCTGAGAAGAGCTGTTGAGACCAGGCTGCCATCAGGTGGGCTGGGTACGCACAGAATGGCATCAGAAGTCGCACCTGCGCCTTTCCGGACATGCATGGTGCTTCTAGGATCCGGGATTTGTTGGACCCACAGCCGCACCGAGAGGGGACCGACAACGCTGGAAGATGATGACTTCCCTTTACTGAGCAGCTTACAGGAACAATTGGAGGCGGAGACCACAGAAGGTAGGCCTCAAAAAGTGGAACTGGAATCTGGAATGGAGTCTGTGTGTACAGTCCTGGAAGGAATTGCTTATCAAATGGACAACATGTTTAAACAAATGACTCAAGGATTTTTAGAAGTGACAACCAAAATGACTACTATGTCTGAAGATATGTCTGCAGTGAAGAATGATGTTAATAAGTGTATTAAATCAGTGGATGCAGTGCAAAAAATTTTTTTTAAATTAAAACAGCTTTTCTTGAATGCAAAAATCAAGTTGAACGTAATAGGGAAAAATGGAAGACTCCTTTGAAAATTGGAGAATTCAGAAGAAAGACATTGAAAAAAAATGATTCATTGGAAAATCAAAGTCAGAGAAATAGTGTGAAAATTGTGGGTCTTCCAGAAGATATTGAAGGATTTGATCCAATAAAAAAATTTAAAAACTGGATTCCTGAGGTGTTGGACAAGGAGTTTTTTTTCAGAAGGCCTAGTGTAGGAACGGGCACATACGAGCATTATGAAAGAAACCATTACCAGGACAGAGAAATATTACAGTTGGCGGTGCAGAAGGCACAGCAAAGTCAAACTCCAATGATGGTCCAAAATAACAGAGTATTTTTCTATGCAGTTTTGAGTCAGGAGATTATTAGGCGACGTCAGGAATTTAACTCGGCTAAAGAAATATTGTGGCAGAAGGGCTACAAATTTGCTTTACATTACCCTGGATTAAAAGTCTTTTATGGTAATTTTCAATCTCAATTTTTTGAAAATGACCATGATGCATTAATTTTTGCTAATTCACTAACAGATTTGCAAGGATATGGAAGATCTTTGCTGCCGTCACCTAAAAAGGCAAATGAAAATGGAAATGGAAATGGGAATGGGAAGAACAGGAAAAATGGGAAGAATGGAAAGAAAAAGTTTTAACATAAAGTCTTATTGACATTGAAGATCTGGAACAATCATTGAGAATGGAGTCACTGGGTTGAATATATTTACAGCATTTAATTGTGTATTTCTGGCTGGAGTGGGTGGTGGATAGCACTGAAATATTTTATAGTCATCCACCACTAGTGGCGTTTACCACACCCAGTTTTTTAGGGCATTACTACCTTTGGGTAGTTTTTTGGGGGGGATAATTAATATTCCTTTTTTTTTACATTTTCTTTAAATATCTAGGGGAGGGATAGTGATTTAAGTTATTATAAGGGGAGTGATATTTTGTAGTGAGAGTTTATATTGTTAATTTGTAAGGATGTCTAATTTGAAATTTGCAACTTTTAATGTTCAGGGGTTAAATAATATTAAGAAAATGAAAATTGACATTGCCTTTTTACAAGAAACTCATTTGACTTTAAAAGAACATTTGAAATTGAAGAGAGATTGGGTTGGTCATGTGTTTTTTTCTTCATTTAATTCGAAGGCAAGAGGTGCAGCAATTTTAATTCATAAGAATTTTCCTTTTGAATTACAAAATATGGAAGGAAATGTTGGGCAGGTCTTAAGGGTGAATTGTAAAGTTTTTGCTGAACCTTGGACTTTGATCAATGTTTACGCACCTAATGTGGATGATGAGTATTTAATTTCTGATGCTTTTTTATTGTTAAATCAAGCTAATGAAAATATCATAGTTGGGGGAAGATTTTAATTGTGTTTTGGATCCTTAATTGGATAGATCTCCAAAAAGTATAAAGAAATCAAAGATGGCGACAAAAATTGGGGCCTTGATGACGGACTTAAATTTGGTGGATATTTGGAGAAGGGTCAATCCTACAGATAAGGATTTCTCTTTTTATTTGTCCCGACATGATTTATTTTCCAGAATAGATTTTTTTTTAAGTATCGGCACATTTACAAGGAAGAGTATTACAGGCAGAATATAAAAGTAGGGTTATATCGGATCATTATTATTTTTCTCTTGCGTAAGTTCAGAAGTGGTATGTTCATCTTATAGATGGAGATTTAATACAATGTTGTTGAAAGAAACAGAATTTGTTACTTTTGATAAGGAATAGATTCCTTTGTTTTTGACTGAGAATGCTAATTCTGTAGATCGTCGTTTTGTATTGATGATTTAAAAGCTTATTTAAGAGGGCAGATTATTAGTTATACTACTAAAGTTAAGAAAGTATATCGCAGAGAGTTTGGAACTGGAGAACCAAATTGCTGAATTGGAGGAGGAATTTCAGAAAGATGTGACAGAAGATTTAAAAAAAAGTTGGAAGATTAAAAAAAAAGTTGCTTTGGCTAATTTGAAATTACGTTATAATACATTGCAAACTTAACAATTTGAGCGTTTAATTAATCGATCTAAGCAAAATTATTCTGAGTTGGGTGAGAGGGAACATAAGGTGCGTTTAGCTGAGTAGCAGTTAAAGACGGAACAGGTTTCATGGACTATTAATGCTGTTAAAAAGAATTCAACAGTTACTTATAAACTTCAGGAAATCAATGACCAGTTTTATTCATTTTACAAAGAAATGTATACTTCTAAGGGGAAACGGGATAGTGGTTATATTGAATCTTATTTATCTAAATTAACGCTACCAGCATTGGAAGAGGAGGATGTTATGGAATTGGAAGCTCCGTTACAGAATTTGAGATTAGGGAAGCTATATCGGAGATGCCAAATGGGAAGTTACCAGGGGATGACGGATTTTCTGTGCAATTTTATAAAATTTTTAACGAAGATTTATCCTCTGTGTTTGAGGAGGTATTACAACAAGTAACTGAAGAGCATGAGTTGCCGGAATCTTGTTCTAGTGCTTTAATTACTGTAATTCTGAAAAAAGATAGAGATCTGTTGAAAGTGTCTTCATATAGACCTATTTCTTTACTGAATGTAGATTATAAAATCATAGCGAAAGTGTTAGCAAATCGACTTGCCAAGTACTTACCTAAATTAATACATATTGATCAAAGAGATTTTATTAAGAATAGAAATGTTTCACATAATATTCTTCGATTAATTACTTTGGTCAATGCATATCAACACCGAAAAAACGTTTGACAGGGTTGAATGGGATTTTTTTTATTTAAGGTGTTGGAAAAGTTTAAATTTGGCCCTTTTTTTAATTGGTTGGGTTAAAGCTTTATATACGGACCCGACTGCCAGGGTGGTGATAAATGGTTAAGTTTCATTACCATTTAAATTGACATGTTCAACCCGACAAGGGTGTCCATTGTCACCAGCCCTGTTTGCATTGGCTATTGAACCGTTGACTCAAACAATAAGACAGAATGAACAGATAAGAAGGATGAGAGTTATGGATGAAGAATATAAGATGATGTTTTGACACATTTGACAAATCCAGAACAATCATTGCCGCATCTGCGGGAATGTTTATTAAAATATGGAGCATTATCTGGAGACAAGGTTAATAGGGATAAGAGTGAAATTTTGCCAGTTAGAGAAGGAGATTATTCACAATATAAAAATATTATCAAATTGAAATGGTCTGATAAAATTAAATATTTATGAATAATTGTCATGTTGATTATCAATCTTTATATAAGTTAAATTATGTTCCTTTATTAAAAAGGATTAAAGCAGATTTGATAAAGTGGAAAGATCTCCCGTTAACTTTAATTGGCTGAGTTAATTACATTAAGATGAATATTTTTCCTCAAATTCAATATTTATTTCAATCAACACCATGTTCTCTTTCAAAGGGATTTTTTCAGGATTTAAATAAAGCTATGAGAGAATTTTTATGGAAAGGCAAATTACCACGGGTAGCATTATATAAACTTACTGGAAGTATGCATTAGGTGGGCTTCAATTATCCTATTTTCAAAATTATTATGAAGTAGCCCAGTTGAAATTTATTAGTAGACTGATGGATTTGGACCAACCTCTCAGTTGGGCTAAAGTTGAGATGGCTTGTATTTTTGAAGTTGAGGTGCATCAATTTACATTTTGATGGAATGTAAATTTGTTGCAGGAATATAATATGCTGATATTAAACATCTATTAAAGGTATGGAATAAAAAAAAGATTTTAGGATCAAAAGGTAAATTGTAAATTTTAACCCCATTATATCTTTCTTTGGCTTGGCTTTGCGGACAAAGATTTATGGAGAGGTAAAGTCCACGTCAGCTGCAGGCTCGTTTGTGGCTGACAAGTCCGATGTGGGACAGGCAGACACGGTTGCAAAGGAAAATTGGTTGGTTGGGGTTGGGTGTTGGGTTTTTCCTCCTTTGTCTTTTGACAGTGAGGTGGGCTCTGCGGTCTTCTTTAAAGGAGGTTGCTGCCCGCCGAAATGTGAGGCGCCAAGATGCACGGTTTGAGGCGATATCAGCCGACTGGCGGTGGTCAATGTGGCAGCCACCAAGAGCTTTCTTTTGGCAGTCCTTGTACCTCTTCTTTGGTGCACCTCTGTCTCGGTGGCCAGTGGAGAGCTCGCCATATAACACGATCTTGGGAAGGCGATGGTCCTCCATTCTGGAGACGTGACCTACCCAGCGCAGTTGGATCTTCAGCAGCGTGGATTCGATGCTGTCAGCCTCTGCCATCTCGAGTACTTCGATGTTGGAGATGAAGTCACTCCAATGAATGTTGAGGATGGAGCGGAGACAATGTTGGTGGAAGCATTCTAGGAGCCGTAGGTGATGCCGGTAAAGGACCCATGATTCAGAGCCGAACAGGAGTGTGGGTATGACAACGGCTCTGTATACGCTAATCTTTGTGAGGTTTTTCAGTTGGTTGTTTTTCCAGACTCTTTTGTGTAGTCTTCCAAAGGCGCTATTTGCCTTGGCAAATCTGTTGTTTATCTCGTTGTCGATCCTTGCATCCGATGAAATGGTGCAGCCGAGATAGGTAAACTGGTTGATCGTTTTGAGTTTTGTGTGCTTGATGGAGATGTGGGGGGGCTGGTAGTCATGGTGGGGAGCTGGCTGAGGGAGGACCTCAGTTTTCTTCAGGCTGACTTCCAGGCCAAACATTTTGGCAGTTTCCGCAAAACAGGACGTCAAGCGATGAAGAGCTGGCTCTGAATGGGCAACTAAAGCAGCATCGTCTGCAAAGAGAAGTTCACGGACAAGTTGCTCTTGTGTCTTGATGTGAGCTTGCAGGCACCTCAGATTGAAGAGACTGCCATCCGTGCGGTACCGGATGTAAACACCGTCTTCATTGTTGAGGTCTTTCCTGGCTTGTTTCAACATCAGCACCGCCTCCCCCTCGCTTTTGCCCAGATCGGGGCCGCCACCGCCTACCTTCTGCTCAGACTGGGGCCGGTGCCGCCGCCTCCTTCTTTCAGCCCGGACCGGGGCCTCCGCCTGCTTAACCTCATTATATAACAATCAGCTTATTCCTTTTTCAATGTTTAATAATCATTTAAAGAGTTGGGACTCGAAGGGTATAAAGATGTTACAGGATTGTTTTGTAGAAAGACAGTTTATTTCTTTCAATCAATTGAAAGAGCGTTTTGATATTGCTGAAAATTCAATGTTTGTTTATTATCAACTTCGAGCTTTGGTGAAAGATATGTATGGTAGAGAGATGATTTTACCTGTATTGACGGAATTTGGGTCTTTGATTTTTTTTCTATACCAAAAAACGGTTATATTTCTGTTATGTACTAAGTATTACAAGACAACATGGATAAACCAGAATGGAAGAAGTCTAAGCTTAAATGGGAAAATGATTGAACCTTTGTTTTTCCTGAAGACTATTGGGTAGATACGTGTCATAATAGTGTTACTAAATTGACGAATGTGTGGTATGGAATAGTTAATTAGAACTTTTTACATCAGTTGTATTTAACCCCAGAGAAATTGAAAAAAATGTTTTTAATAATTCAGTCTCTTGTTTGAGATGGAGTGTATGTACTGGTATTTTTTTTTACATGCTGTTTGGTCTTGTGTTCATGTACAACCATTTTGGCAAGAAATTAGGTTAACTCTCTGAATCCTTCTCCATTAACAATGGCGTGAAGCAAGGCTGTGTTCTCGCACCAACCCTCTTTTCAATCTTCTTCAGCATGATGCTGAACCAAGCCATGAAAGACCCCAACAATGAAGACGCTGTTTACATCCGGTACCGCACGGATGGCAGTCTTTTCAATCTGAGGCGCCTGCAAGCTCACACCAAGACACAAGAGAAACTTGTCCGTGAACTACTCTTTGCAGATGATGCCGCTTTAGTTGCCCATTCAGAGCCAGCTCTTCAGCGCTTGACGTCCTGCTTTGCGGAAACTGCCAAAATGTTTGGCCTGGAAGTCAGCCTGAAGAAAACTGAGGTCCTCCATCAGCCAGCTCCCCACCATGACTACCAGCCCCCCCACATCTCCATCGGGCACACAAAACTCAAAACGGTCAACCAGTTTACCTATCTCGGCTGCACCATTTCATCAGATGCAAGGATCGATAATGAAATGAGATAGACAACAGACTCGCCAAGGCAAATAGCGCCTTTGGAAGACTACACAAAAGAGTCTGGAAAAACAACCAACTGAAAAACCTCACAAAGATAAGCGTATACAGAGCCGTTGTCGTACCCACACTCCTGTTCGGCTCCGAATCATGGGTCCTCTACCGGCACCACCTACGGCTCCTAGAACGCTTCCACCAGCGTTGTCTCCGCTCCATCCTCAACATCCATTGGAGCGCTTACACCCCTAACGTCGAAGTACTCGAGATGGCAGAGGTCGACAGCATCGAGTCCACGCTGCTGAAGATCCAGCTGCGCTGGATGGGTCACGTCTCCAGAATGGAGGACCATCGCCTTCCCAAGATCGTGTTATATGGCGAGCTCTCCACTGGCCACCGTGACAGAGGTGCACCAAAGAAAAGGTACAAGGACTGCCTAAAGAAATCTCTTGGTGCCTGCCACATTGACCACCGCCAGTGGGCTGATAACGCCTCAAACCGTGCATCTTGGCGCCTCACAGTTTGGCGGACAGCAACCTCCTTTGAAGAAGACCGCAGAGCCCACCTCACTGACAAAAGGCAAATGAGGAAAAACCCAACACCCAACCCCAACCAACCAATTTTCCCTTGCAACCGCTGCAATCGTGTCTGCCTGTCCCGCATCGGACTTGTCAGCCACAAACGAGCCTGCAGCTGACGTGGACTTTTTACCCCCTCCATAAATCTTCGTCCGCGAAGCCAAGCCAAAGAAAAGAAAGAGGTTAACTTTGGAAAAATTATATGACGCTAGTTTTACTACTAGATCCATCTATTTTTTTTTAATGGGTTATATGATTCCTTTAAAGGGATAAGGGTTGGATAAACTTCAAATTGCATTTGTACGCTTAGCATTGTCTGTAGCTTGAAAATGTGTAGCAAGTACATGGAAAGATAACAGTGATTAATATAACGCGGTGGCATAATGAATTGAAAGCTTGTATTGTTATGGAAAAAATTACATATAATCTGCATGATAATTATTGTTTTGTTAATAAGTGGTTACCATATTTGGAATATATGCATTTAGATTTATTATATATTCTTATTTTCTGTTTATACATTTTTGGCTCTCCTTAAGAGAGCTGGCAGATGGGGTGAGAGGGTGTGGAGACTCATTTTTTTTAAATTTCTTTTTATTATTTTATATATATATATATATATATATATATATATACATACACTTGTATAAAATTGTCTTTACGGAATGTATGATGTATTATTACTAATGATCTTTCAAATAAATTAAGTTAAAAAAAAAAGAGATTTCAAATGGGAGATGTCATTAAAAAAAACCTAATTCACTAATGTCCTTTAGTAGAGACTGTCAATCCATTAAAGGCAATGTGAGGCACGACATCAAGAAGGCAACCAACATTGTAATGGACAACTGAAAGGGTGGCATGGTTGGTGTAGGAATTAGCGCAATGGATTTACAGCGCCAGTGATTGGGATTGGGGTTGGGGTTTGAATCCTGCGCTGTCTATAAGGAGTTTGTGCATTCTTCCCATGTCTGCGTGGGTTTTCCCAGGGGATCTGGTGTCCTCCCACTGTTTTAAACATACCAAGTGTAAATTGGGTGGCATGGGCTCATGGCCCAAAATGGCCTATTACCATGCTGTATGACATCTTTATATTTAAACCATCACCCTGGTCACAACCTCTTCTCATTGTAATCTTTGGGTATGAGGTACAGAAGCCAGCACCTCTTGGTTCAAGAACCAGTTCTTTTCATCAGCTATCAGGCTCTTGAAGCTCTTTTTGTTGCACTAATCATGGACTGCTCTGACAAAATAAAAGCACTGTCTGCATGATGACACCACCACAATATTATTATTTTTTGGCATATAGCTTTTTAAAATCTAATGTATATTATTGTAGCTGTTCTTTCCATTCATCTGAATCAAGTAAGTATTTTGCTATATTGTACAATGAATATGACAAGAAACTCATTATCAGATGAAGTACAGTTGATTCAGGCGATGGGCAGCCAACAGGATCGAGTATGGGGACTTTGGGCTGCTGAAGAGAACAGGGACTTAAGGCTGGTGCTGGGAATGGGGATGTCAGTTTACTAAAAATTCATGTGTGCTTTAATTTCAACTGTTACTGCAATGATTAATTGAAACCCTGATTTAGCATGATTATGATGCGATTTTTTGTGGACCCAAACTACACGTTATAACATGGTTGAACTGGAGACACAAAACAAATTCAGACTCTGATTTGTGGCTCCCAGCCTATTTCCCCTTGCAAAGGTCATTCTACCAAGGTGTCTTCTACCAAGGTTTCTAAATTAGGAGAAGTTTCTAGGTGAACATTAACCACAAGCGAACACAATTTACGCCCAACTAGAAAAAGGATTGGCAATCATTTTTGGTGTAAAAAAAAATTCCACCAATATCTTTATGGAAAAACATTCACCCTGATCACAGACAAGAAGCCTCTTAGTTTAATCCTGGGACCACACAAAGGTATACCAGTATTAGCTGCAGCCAGAATTCAAAGATGGGTCATGCTACTAGCAGCGTAAAATAAACCAGGAACACTCAACAGTCATGCAGATGCCTTATCACGCATGCCACCACCCGAGACAAAACAACAAAAATAAATTATTAAATGGACAGCAGAGGCAGCAGACATCAACCAAGAACAACTTCAACAACTGCCCGTTACAGCCCAGATGACTGGAAAGGAAACCCAAAAAGAGGCAACAATAAGCAAGATCCTATACTTCACACTTTATGGGTGCCGAAATCTGAAGTCATTCCAGAATATCTAGAACCTTACCACACATGCCGCCATGAACTATCAGTTGAAGAAGGATGGTTACTTTGGGGTACACGTACAATCATTGCAGCCAAATGACAAACTACCATGTTATCAGAACTGCACCACAACCATCAAGCACTGGCCCAGATGCATTTCTGGTGGCCCTACATAGACAGAGACATTGAAACAGTAAGAGAATGCAAAGTATGTCAGTCAATGCAGCCAAAAATGTCACAAGCCGAAGCTAACCCATGGAAATGGCCATCCAAACCCTGGCATCAGATTCATGTAGATTTCACTGCACCATTTGTGGGTGAGACTTTCCTAATAGCTGTGGATGCATACTCCAAATGGACAGTAGTTTCACAGCTGAAAATTACCAAAGCAGTTCTCACGATTGACTGCCTACGAGCTATCTTTGCTACTTATGGATTGCCTTGTGAATTAGTTACGGACAATGGGCCTCAATTTACATCAGAACATTTTTAAAAATTTATGACCGACAATATCAGACATATTTTGTCCGCACCCTATCACCCAACTACTAATGGGGAGGAAGAAGGTATTGTACAAACATACAAAAAAGCAATGAAAACCTTGAAACTTTTAAATGCCTCTTGGACACACAAAAGTTCAGATTTCTTATTGGGGTACAGAAACACGCCACGTTCTACCACAAAATGCACCCCAGCAGAACTAATGTTTGGCCACAATCTGAAGACCAGGCTGTCCATAGTCATCCAAATTTGGGTCTCCGATTGCAAAAAACAGCATCGCCACAGTCCTTCACCTAAAACACTTGAAGTGGGCAAGAGAGTTTTCATACAAGATTATAGACAATATAAAGACCCATGGGTGGTCGGAGTAATCTTACAAAAATTGAGCCCCTGCTCATACTGTGTTCTAGTGGGGGACAGATTGTGGAAGTGACACATTGACCAATTACAAGCATTGACTGACACTAAGGTCAATGAACTGCCTCATGAACTGGAGGAGGTGGAATCAGACCTGCTATGGTCTGCCCTGACTACCCCACCCCTCTGACCAAGTGAGGGGGGGAGGGGGCTGAGACGGTCGTGGAGCCAAGCAATCCAGTGAGGAATCCAGTAACTGAGACACACAGCCAGGAGAGCAGCGAAGGTAGGCAATCGCCGCCGACTCGACCGCCAACCCCATTATCTACAGGTCCCAACCAAAGACCGGCAATGCAAACTATGCCGAGGTGGTTCAAAAGAGAAAGAAGACCACCTAAAGGCTTTAAGGACTATTTGCCCTGATTATTATTAAATACTTTCCTTTTTATAATTATAATTACTCATGAGATGTATTCTAATTCTCTCTTGTAGTCCTGGGCCCGATGTAATCTTATTAGTTCGAAGGGGCCCAGTCAGCACTTAGTGCACCTGGGTGGGGGGGGGGGGTGAAGAAAGAGCGTTGGCTACAAGCCCACCCTCTGCTGGACATCATAACGCCCACGTCATGATTTCACCCTTCCATATATATAACCCTTTGTGTCAGTAGCACGTTAGTCTAATAGAAGTAAAGGATGAAAAAGCATCATGTCTCCGAGTATTAATTGTGTGAGTATATACACAACAGTCATAATAAGAAATTTTTAACCAAAGGCTTCTTTTTCATCCCATTTTGTTTGATGCATAACATAGGTTGTTTAGTGTTTGCTATCACTGCAGTGCCTAACAAAGGGCAAGTAGAAAAGTGCCATTGAATATAATTGCCACCCAGGAATATGGCAGGAACAAATGTTTTTAAAACACAATATTTTCATATGTGCAAGAACAAGTATTACATGACTCTCCTCTCGATGAGAAGCATGTAAAAATGATTAAAGCAATGCATTGATAAAATAGCAAACACTGTCCCATAAGCCCAAAAGGAAGGCTTATTTTTTAAATGTCTTTGACACACAGCAACATTAAAAACATTCAAAATATAATTTTTTAAATATTCATTCATTCATCAGGTAAATTGTGAAAAACACTAAATTAATAAATAATCAGATGTCATTGGGTCTTGGATTTTCTGCCACGTCCATATGATTTACCATCAGGGAAGCAATTCCCCAGTGTTAATGCATCTTACCAAGACTGCATTTTACTTGTGGATCTCTATAGCAGCCATTCTCAACCTTTTTTGACTATGGTCCCTTAGGACTCCGTTCACGGTCCCAACTTCTCTGTGAAGCAGACAAGTTCTGGTTTCTTCAGTACTTCTCTTCTACGGACTACATAAAACATAAAAAAATTGATGTTACTTGAAGTGAAAAGGCAGCTTTTACTTCAATGTGCTGTAGCCCTCAAGTGGTGGGTGGGGGCTTCGGACCTCCATTGAGAATGGCTGCTTTAGAGACCAGTGGAAAGAGTATCAATTCCATGGCTGGTAGAGTCTTTGTGAATTTGGCAGTTTAAAATCACTAAGCACCAGTCAAACATGTCAATTCCATTTAGAACCATAGTTACTGTAATCTGACTTGTGTGGGACTGATATCTCAGTAGGGTGGCCATTCCAAAGGAGGACAGACATAGGTTACCATAGATATATATATATATATATATATATGTATATCTATGGTAACCTATATATATATATATATATATATATACACACACACACACATTAAAAATCTGGTGCTTGCACTTGATACTTCCATCTTCTTCATATTCATGTATCTATCTAGAAACTTCTCAAATGCTACTATTGCATCTGCTTCCAACCCCTGGCAGACCGTTCCAAGCTCTACCACTTTCTGTGTAAAATATGTGCACCACATATCTCCCTGCAATTTCCTAGCCTCATCTCAAGTGCATGTCCTCTTGTGATGCATTGCTTTCATCCATAGGGTGAAAAAAAATTCTGATTGTTCACCCTATTAATGTCTCTCATGATGAGAGACACCCTGATGAGGTCTACCCTCAGTCTCTAAACAAAGTACACATACCGTCCAAACCAGGCAACATTCTGATAAATTTCATCTGTACCATTTTAAAAGCCTCCACACCATACCTGTAATGGGGCGACCAGAATTGCTCACAATATTCCAAGTACAGCTAAACCAAATTTTTATAGAGCTTCAAAATGACTTTTTTATTTTTATGTTCAATACACCATCCAATGAAACCAAGCACACCATATGGCTTCTTTAACACCACATCAACACACATTGCTACTTTCTGTGAGCTAAAGACCTGGATCCCCAGATCCCTCTGTATATTGAAGATTTTAAGAAACCTGCCATGAAGAAAGAGAGAGAGAGAAAGTGTGTGCGTGTGCATGTGTGTGATCTCAACTCCACCTACCTGCTTTTCCCCCCCAGATCCCTTAATTCCTTTTTTATGTAAAGATTTATTTAACTGAACTTTAAATATCTTTAATGAAGTAGCCTCAACTGCTTCCCTTTGCAGAGAATTCCACAAATACACTACTCTCTGGGAAAAACAGTTTTTCCTCATCTCTGTCTTAAATCTACTCCACTGAATCTTGAGGCTGTGTTCCCTAGTTCTGATCTCATCTACCAGTGAAAACAATTTTTCTGCCTCTATCTATCTATCCCTTTCATAATTTTATGTTTATATAAGACCTCCTCTCATTCTTCTGAATTCGAGTGAGTAAAATCCCATACAATTTAGTCTCTCCTCATAGGTCAACCCCTTCATCTCTGGGATCAATCTCCAAGGCCAGTATATCCTTCTTCAAGTATAGAGACCAGAAATGCACCCAATACTCCAGATGCAGCCTCATCAATACCTTGACCAGTTGCAGCATGACCTCCCTGCTCTTGAATTCAATTCCTCTAGCAATGAAGACCCAACATTCCATTTGCCTCCTTAATAACCTCTTTCTTTCAGGTCACCATAGAGTTCTTTTTCTGCAACCCAACTTTTTGAGATTCATGCACAAGTATTCCCAAGTCCTTTTGCATGACAACATGCTGCAGTTTTTCACCATTTAAATAATAAACTGCTCTTCTATTTTTCCTGCCAAAGTGGATGACCTCACATTTACTAACATTGTACTCCATCTGCCAGACCTTTACCCACTCACCTAACTTAGCTATATCCTTCTGCAGCCTCTCCACATCCTCTGTACAATTTGCTTTTCCACTCAATTTAGTATCATCTGCAAACTTGTCTACACTACACTCTGTCCCCTCCGCCAAATCATCAGTGTAAATGGTGAACAGCTGTGGGCCCAGCGCCGACCCCCTGCGGCCCCCCCACTTACCACTGTCTGCCAATCAGAAAAACACTCATTCATCCTGACTCTCTGCCTTCTATTAGTTAACTAATCCTCAATCCATGCCAATATATTTCCCCTGACTCCATTCTTCTGTACCTTATTGATAAGTCTCTTATGTGGTACCTTATCAAACACCTTATGGAAATCTAAATATACAGCATCAACCTGCTCCCCTCTATCTACTGCACCCATTATATCCTCAAAGAACTCCAGCAAGTTTGTCAAACAAGACCTGCCCTTTCTGAATCCATGCTGGGTCTGCCTAATGAAAACCCTTTGTTCTTAGTGACAGCTTCAAGCATTTTCCCGACTATAGACATTAAGCGAACTGGCTGATAGTTACCAGTCTTCTGCCTACATCACTTTTTAAAAAGTGGTGTGACATTTGCTGTCTTCCAATCTGCCAGGACCTGCCCAGAATCCAGAGAATTTTGGTAAATGTCTACCAACTCATCGACTAGAACTCCTACCATTTCCCTCAGTACCCTGCGATGCATCCCATCAAGACTATGGGATTTGTCTGCTTTCAGTCCTATTGGTTTGCTCATCACTATATCTTTTGTAACAATTATTTCATTAGAGCCCTCACCTCCCCTTGCATCCCTATCACCACTCTTTGGCATGCTGGACATGTCTTTCACCATGAAGACTGACTCAAAATATTTGTTCAATGCCTTGACCATTTCATCATTACTCAGTATCAAGTGAGTGAGTGTGAGTGTGTATGTAGACAGATAGATAGATGGGTATATATATAAATTGTATGTGAGTATGTAGACACATATATATATATATATATATATATATATATATATATTCACACACACGTGTAACTATATAGATATATTTATATAGAGAGGAAGAGGAGAGAGAGAAAGAAAGAAAAAAAGAAAAGCAAGAGAGACAGAGTGAGCAAGCTCCATAGGACAAAGACAGTTTTTTTCCTTTATTTGTAGTCAAAATACACAGTGGATTAAAATGCACATTTCAGATTTTATACAAGATTATTTGTTTACATTTTGGTTCGACCATGTAGAAATTACAGCACATTTTACACATAGTACCCTCATTTAAAGTAATCATATTTAGTACATTGTTGCATATCCCTTGAATGTAATGACAGTTTGAAATCTGTGATTTGTAGACTACTCCAGGTGCTGAATATCTTCACTGGTGATGATCTACCAGGTGTGTACTGCTACCATCTTCAGATCCTGCTTGTTTCGAAGACTTGTCCCCTTAAGTTTTCTCTTGAGCAGTTATTTCTATACACCTCAGAGTTCATTTTTCTCCTGATATCATCAGTTACGTTATCAATGAAGATAAGTGTGGCAAGCAAAACATGCCAAGGTCATAATACCCCACCACCATGTTTCCTACATGAGGTGGTATGCTTTGGATCTTGTGCAGTTTTCTCTGATGCAGATTTATCTGGGTCTCATCTGTCCACAAGATATTTTTTCTCTCGAATTTGACAGGCTCTTTTAAATACTTCTTGGCAAACTGTAATCAGGTCATCCTGTGTGTGGCTAACTGATATTTTGCATCATGCAGTTTAGCTTCTGTATTTCTGTTCATGGTCCTTTGTGGACAACACTTATTGACATATCCACACCTGTCTTCTGAAGTGTGTTTCTGATCTGCTGAATAGGCTTTTGGGAATTTTCTTCAATATAATGAGAATTCTTCTTTCATCAGCATTGAAGGTCTTCCTTGGCCTTCCAGTCCCTTTGTAATTACTGATGTTTCAAACAGTTGATTTTGGTAATCTTAATGTTTAGGTGATATCTCTTTTGGTTATATTCTGATTTTTCTGTCTTCATTATTTATTCTTTGTCTTTTATTGGTGCAACTCTCATCCTCATGTTGAAAAATGGAAACTACAGTCTTCAAAGATGATCAAAAGCAAGCCTAGGTCACTTACATCTGCAACAATGCAGCAATTAAACATACCTGAGTGCTCACAATCTTCTGCAAAGTCAAATGTCCCAATTTCAAGGGAATTGGTGCCCATTCACAATCTACATTGGTGACTTGGCCAACAATGGGACTAAGTACCACATGTCCAAGTACTCTTATAATATTGAAATCGGCAGTGTTGTATGCAGGGAGGAAGGTATAAAGTAGCTTCAATATAAATGATTTTGGAGAGTACCTGATGATGGAAATTATTTAAAAGTGTGAGGTCTGCTCCTTGAGTGCATAAAACAGGAAAAAGTGACTATCTTTTAAATGGTAACAGACTGGGAATTGTTAATGTTCAAAGGCACCAGGGTGTACTTGTACATCAGTCACTGAAGCCAATATTTAAGTAGAGGGGGCAGTTGAAAGGACAATTGGCATTCTGGGTTTCATTGTAAAAGGATTAAAGCAGTTTTACGCAGATCATCACTGGATGAACTTAGCAGGTCAGATAGCATCCATGGGCAAAAATGATCAGTCACTTGTGACAGACTGTTTTACTTTATATTATGTATAGATATGTTTTTGGAAAATATATTTTGGGTTTTTTAGTTAGGTCACATACAGATACAAACACTTCAATCAGATCTAATTTAAAATGCAAGAGCTTGGCTCAAGCCAGACAGTCCAGGCTCCAAGTGCCTTTGCAAAATCTTTGAAGAATGCCTAGAAAGACTTGGACATGCTGTGGAGTAATGGATTATTGTTTTGGAAAACAACAGATGAACAGACTTGGAAGATTAGTTCTGGTGCCGCAGTCTGTCTGAGTGGAGTTGGCTGTTCTAAGAGGGTCATGTGGCTATCTCAGAGAGAGAATTCAGTTCTACGGTTCATCAGCAACAGCTTGGACTGGAACATGACAAGCTTGTGGAAAAACCTCATTTTGAAGATAGGTGATGAGTTCTTAGTTCAGCCTGTTCAAAGGCTTTCTAGTCCATACAAGAGGAGATGGCTGGCTGCATAATGTTTCACTTGAAATAAGGGAAACAGAAAAAGAACTCTATGGTGACCTGAAAGAAAGAGATTATCATCTTGAAAACCCTGACGGGGCAAGTTTTTTCAGCAAGGCACTAAAGTGGCTGATCGGAAGGAATCAGTTGGTGTCCAACGAGCAACAAATCTCTCTCTGAAAACTGACAAGAACCTTTCAGAGCAGTAACCATTTACCTTTCAAGCACCAATGCCTGGTGAAGATTCATAAATGTTAAATTCTGTGTTCAGTATACAATTGCCAGATACTGGTGAACTTGGAGGAGTGAGAAGTGAGATTGGACTGTGAATCAAAGAACTTTTCTGAACTTATACACATTACATACATATTAAATACACATGCACTTAGAATTAGAAGGGGTTAATTTAGGTTAAGTTAATAGTAATAAGTTACAGTTTGATCCTGTTTTCAAAGTTAAAGATAATTAAAAGCAACTTTTGTTTAAGTAACCATTTGTCAGTGAATTCCTATTGCTGCTGGGTTTTGGGATCCTCTGGGCCCATGACATACTGTTCTGGGTCTGGACCCTTTATCAAGACTAAGAAGATGATCTTACATATATAAAGGGTCAAATAAGCTGAAGAAGGGAATAGAGGTGATAAGACAGGAGGTAGAGAGACTTGGAGTGAGAGATCACTAGAAAGGGGAGAGGGTAAGTAAATAAAGAAGAGATAGGAGCATTGGAACCAGATGGAGGAGGGGTTACCTACAATTGAATGTCTTCAGCAATGAAATTAAACAGAGGTAAGGCTACAATGTACTGTATATAGCTTTGGTCTTCTATCCCCAAAAAGGGAACTGTGACTCATCTGCTGAGTAATAGCAAATAGAATTGGACATTGTACAATCATTAGCGAGCATCCCTATTTCTGACGTCAGAACTCTTTCAGTAATATTCAGAGTGAATATTCACCAGAATAGTCCTAGATACACTGCTTTTGAGGAGAAATTGAATAGATTAGGCTTACATTCTTTAAAATTTGTAAGAATGAATGGTGATTGCATTTTAGTTTACAAAATCCTTCTAAAGTTCAATAAGGAGGCTGGGTTTTTTTTAAATTCCCTGCATCGGACTCAATAACCTGGCCTCACACTCTAGAGATAAAAACATTATGTGGGAAATATTCATTCCATCAAGCTGCATCTGTAGATGGAGAAACAAAAATTCAAGTCAAATATCCTATCAGACTCAATCTCCTTCCTACCCCACTTGTAGTTTAATGAGCACCTTTTAAATTTAGATATAACAGGCCATTTTGACCCACGGGTCCATGCTGCCTAGTTACATCCTTAACTTATTGCAGCGAACTGAGATTCACTCGTTGTCTGTTATACTGATGGCCGGCTCTGCCCACCTCTACCCATATATAACCCTGGCTTCCCACCTAAACCCTGAGCACCTCTGAAGACCACTGTAAGACTATACCCTCAGTTATAAGCAAATAAAAGCATATGTTCTGCCTCCAGTAATATTTTTTAAACTTTATTTATTCATTCAAAAAAACAATATGACATATACAACAATTAACCATAAACATGAATGTTATTTTTTATATATATATGTTAAAAAAGAGAAAAGAAACCCCCCCCCTTCAGCCAACCCGCCTAAGGAGAGCCATAAAGAAAAAAAGAAAAAATATTAAAGAAAAATTAAATATACATATTAAGATCTAACCAATGTAAATTGAAATGTAAATATTCTGAATATAATTACCATTTATTAATAAAAAATTATAATTACCATGTGAAACATACATAATTTTTTTCATTATTAAACAATATTTCATCTCATTATGCCATCTATTAATATCAATCATATTTGTATCTTTCCATGTACTAGCAATTTTTTCGCTATGGAAAAAGCTAAATATACAAAAGCAAGCTCAAACTTATCTAACCCAAAATCTTTCAAAGGTTGCAAACTGCCCAATAAAAATACTGTTGGATCTAAAACTATTTTAATCTTATACAAATATTCTAAAAACGATTGAATTTTCTTCTAAAAAGTTTGCACATACATGACCAAACGGCATGAAAAAAAGTTCCAACCGTATCACCACATCTAAAACACAAATCTGTTTCATGAAAACCATACTTTTTTTAATTTTTCAGGTGTTAAATATAATTGATGTAAAAATTATAGTTAATCATTACATAACAGGCATTTATCAATCTAGTTACACTATCATAACAAATATCTAACCAATCATCTTCGGAAAAAAATAAAACCAGAATCTGCTTCCCATTTACTTTTAGATCTATCCCAACCCTTTTTATCCATACCATCCTGTAATATTTGATACATAAATGAAATATAACCCTTCTCTGGTACCTTCATAAGAAAAGTCTCAAATGTAGTCATTTCAGGTAAAATCATATCTCTACCAATATAGAAACAAAGAATTCTTATCAATACCAAAACCTTCCCTCATCTGATTAAAAGATAAAAAATTTACCCTCTTTAAAACAATCTCCCAAATTTTTCACACTTTTAAATCTCCAATGCAATAAACTTTGATTATGTATTGTACCAAATCCATCAATGAACTAATAAATTTAAATTGGGCTGCTTCATAATAATTTTGAAAATGTGGTAAATGTAATCCTCCAACTCATATTTCTAAGTTAATTAATTCAAAGCCACTCTCGGAAATGTACCTCTCCATAAAAACACCCTAACCATTTTACTCAAATCTCGAAAAAAATATTATCAAGTAAATACGGAATAGATTGAAACAAATATTGTATACGCAGAAAGATATTCATCTTAATTGTATTTATCCTACCCACTAAATTAATAAGTAAATTTTTCCATTTGATCAAATCAGTTTTAATTTTTTTCATTAACGGAACATAATTTATATAAAGATTGATAATTAACATTCAAAATTCTACTCAAATATTTAATTCGATCAGTCCATTTCAAATTAATGATATTCTTAAAAACTGAAAACTGAATAATCTCCTTCACTTACTGGTAATATTTTACTTTTTTCCCAATTAACTTTATGTCTAGAAAGACATCCATATTGTATTAAACACTCCTTCAAGTGCAAAGGTGACTGAGCTGGATTTATTAAATACACTAATACATCATCAGCAAATAAATTAATTTTATACTCATCTAAAACTTTCATACCTTATATCTGTGTATTTTGTCTTATCAATTGTACTAAAGGTTCAATCACTAATGCAAACAAAACCGGTGATAAAGGACAACCTTGATGAGTTGATCGAGATAGCTTAAAGTGTTCCAAAATCAAACCATTTGTCAATACTCTAGCTACCGGTTTACTATATAGAGCCCTAATCCAACCAATAAAAAAAGGACCAAACCTAAATTTCTCCAAAACTTTAAACAAAAAGTTCCATTCAACTCTATCAAATGCCTTTTCTGCATCTAGAGATCTCACCATTGATGATCTGAAGATTGTCGAAATCTATTAATCAAATTAATCACACACAAAATGTTATCTGAAGCATATCTATTCTTTATAAAATCTGTTTCATCCATATGAATCAACTTCAGTAAAAATTTAGCCAATCTATTCGCTAATATTTTAGCTATTATTTTATAATCTACATTTAACAATTAACTTGGTCTATATGAAGATACCATCAAAGGATCACTATCCTTTTTTGGAATTACTGTAATTAAAGCACTGGAACAAGACTCAGGTAATTCATAACATTCTCCAACTTGACATAATATATCCCCAAACACTATAGATAAATCATCATAAAAAATTTAATAAAATCCAACCAAAAATCCATCATCACCAGGCGATTTACTGTTCGGCATTTCCAGCATAGCCATTTTAATTTCCAAATCAGTAAATGGTTCTTCTAACTCCTGTATATCTGCATCTTCTAATATCGGTAAATTCAATTGTGATTTAATAAAAAAGATCAATCGATCCAATTTCTTGTTTTCCTTCAGATGTATATAACTTTTTATAAAATGAATAAATTTAACCTTAATCTCACGAGGTTTATAAGTAATAAGGGGATTCCATCTAACAGCATTAATAGTCCTCGAAATCTGTTCTTTTTTCAATTGCCACGCCAGTACCTTATGTGATTTCTCTCCCCATTCATAATACCTTTGCTTAGTCCTATTAATCACACATTCAAATTGATAAGATTGCAAAGTATTGTATTCCAATTTCAACCGAGATAATTCTATTTATGATCTTTTGTAGCATCTTTCTGAAATTCCTTTTCTAACTCATCAATCTGTTTCTCTAATTCAAAACTCTGATTTAATTGATTCTTCTTTATTTTAGAAGTATAACTAATTATTTGTCCTCTCAAATAGGCTTTCATAGCATCCCATAATACAAACTTACTTTGAACAGAATTAGAATTTTCTTTCAAAAAAAATTAATTTGTTTTTTTCAAAAAATCAATAAATTCCATATTTTTTAACAACATTGTATTAAACCTCCAACGATAGGCCACTTATATTTTACATATGCAACTTCTGAGAAAATCCAACAAAGAATGATCTGAAATCACCCTACTTTTATATTCCGCTTGTTGTATTTTCCCTTGTAAATGTGCCGATACTAAAAAGAAGTCAATCCTTGAAAACGATTCATGTCTAGATGAATAAAAAGAGAAATCTTTCTCTGTCGGATTAAGATGTCTCCAAATATCTACTAAATTAAGATCTTTCATCAACTCTTGAACCTGAACCTGAACTGTCATCTTGGATTTCTTAACTTTCTTCAGAGGTACCAAAACACAATTAAAATCACCACCAACTAAAATATTATCATTAGCCTGACCCAAACATAAAAATACATCTGAAATAAATATTTCATCAACTGCATTTGGGGCAAAAATTAAGTCCAAAATTCACTAAAAATCTTACAATTCAATTTAAGAATACATCCTGCCTTTTTCTCCATTCAAAAGATAATTTTTTATGTATCAAAATTGCCACACCTTTAGCCCTAGAATTAAATGAGGAAGAATATATATGCCCAACCCAGTCCCTCTTTAATTTCATACTTTCCTTCACATTCAAATGTGTTTCTTGTAAAAAAGCAACATTTTCATTTTCTTAATATATGCCAAAACTTGTTTACGCTTAATCGGACTGTTTAATCCTCGAACATTAAAAGTAGCAAATCTCAACTTTGTCATATTTACTATTGTTACTAAATACAAATAATATCTTTATATGAAAACTCAAATCAACGTATATAGGCCCCCCAATAGGATAAAAAAAATCACAAATTAAAAATTAACTAAAATGAAAAGAAAAAAAAATAGAAAAAAAAAGAAAATCCAACCCCCCAAAAAACTACCAAAAGGTAGTAATCCCCTAAGCAAAAATTGGGTGTGGATCACCTACCCGTGGGTGATGATGAGTAAAGAACTTAGAGCAAATCTCTCCCTCCTCAGCCAAATAATCAATAACATCAAAATATCATAACAAAAAAATAGAGTAAGAAAAAAAAAATCTTTTCATCCATGAGATTCCAATCTCGAAGATCCCATTTCAGAAGTTGGACTTTTTCCATTCCCGTTTTTCCCATTTCTGCCATTTCTTCCATTTCCAAAACAACCAGATTTTTCTTTAGGAGATAATGGTGGACTACGTGTTTGTCCTCTTATATCTGGCAATGAATCAGCAAAAATCATTGCTTCACGATCATTTTCAAAAAAGCGAAATTGATAGTCTCCATAAAACACCTTCAACACTGCAGGGTAGCGAAAAGTAGACTTATAACCTTTACGCCACAAAACTTCTTTAACTGGATTAAATCGACGTCGATGTTGAATGACCTCTTGACTCAAATCAGGGTAAAAGAAAACTCTGCTATTCTGAATCAATAACGGAGTTTGTCATTGTCTCGCATTTTGCACTGCTAGTCAAAGTATTGCTTCTCTGTCCAAATAATTCAAACATTAAATTATTACCAGTCTCAGTGGTTGACCAGCTGAGGGTGTTCTTCTTAGAGCTCTATGGGCTCTTTCCAGTACCAACCCCCAGAAAAAAAATCTTGCCCTAATACTTGCGGGATCCAGTCTTTAAAGAAACGAAGAGGATCTTGTCCTTCTATACCTTCTGGCAAACCAACAATTTTCACATTATTCCTTCTGCTTTGATTCTCCAAGTAGTCTATTTTCCTCTCTAGCTTCTTCTCATGTTCTCCAAATTCTATGACTGATTTTTCAACCTTCAGCACTTTTTCTGTGTTAGAAGCCACTTGTTGTTTACAGTCCAAATAAAAGCAGTCTGAATTTTTTTTTAATTCTTCATAAGATGCACCCACATGTGTCTTAACCATATTTAATTCTGAACTTATACCAGCAATCATTTGAGCCATTTCATTCATTTGAGATGTCAAAGGCATAATAACAGCTTGAACAACATCATTTAATTGCATACACTGTAGGTCAGAAAAGCTCAGCCCTGCTCTCTCTGATGTAGTGACAGAACAAGGTAACTGCAGCTCCTGCTGCAACTCAACAGAAGGCATTTTAAAAGTTTTACTGCTGGTCTGGACTCCCAGTGACGGCACTTCGACTTCCAAAGGGAGTCGCTGCTAGTCTCCCCCCACATCTCGTTGTTTTTTCATGAAATCACGATTGAAGTGCTTCCTGATGCATTTCCAACAATGGAGTCGTCTTCCTGCGTGCTCCCTCTGTTGAAATCGAAAGGCTTTCCAAATCAGGGTCCACTTCTTGTGAACACGCACCTTCTTCCAGAGAACGAGTAATTCCAGAGCCTTCATTCACTTGGTGAGTAATGGACATTTTTTTTCAACTCCCACAGGCAGTCTTTGAGGTTTAGACACTGAAGAGATTAAGCCTGAGGCTGTATCAAGACATCTTGGCCCCAAATCTTCAGCATTTCAAAAATGTAACTTCTTCTGTACTTGAGGTTTAATCTTTTTCAATTAGTGGCCATAATAATTCCTTGATACTTTAAACTAAAATTTAAAAAGTTTAAACTTGAAAACAAACAGTTAAAAAAGAGGTACTTAAAATTCTGGCCAGAGAGGTTGAGATTACACATCTTAACTCTACGCCAGCTTGCCACGCCCCCTCCCTCCAGTCATGAGAGCTTTTATTCACGCTACAATTTTACTAGCTTATTCCCTATATGATGGAAGTGCAACTCAAGCCAGGGATGTTGCTGATAGACCCTTTGTCCCCTGATGCAGCTGAGGAGTTCACGTACTGGCTAGACTGCTTCTAGGTCTACCGGAACGTGACCAGAGAAGTCTTCCACACTGATGAACTCAGGAGATCCACACTCATTTCGAGGGTTGGAACAAAAGAATACGCAGTCATCATGGACTGCACTATATATGACGGTGCCATCGAACCTTTGAAGGCTCGGTACCTGAAGTCACTAAACGAGGTCCTCGCGAGGCATCGACTTGCTCTACATCTTCAGCAGGCAGGAGATAATTACCTTCTGGATCTTTGGACGTTTGCCAAGTGCAGGTATGAATAGGCTACAGGCCATGCTCGTACGGAAGCACAGATCTGGGACACTCTAGTCGCGGGCGTCCGCTTGAAGTACATGAGGCAGCAACTGCTCAAGTTGGGTAAGAAGGACCTGGTTGCTATGTTGAACTGGCCAAATCGTTGGAACAGGCCAAGCTTGAGAATGATGACCTCGAAGCCAGCGAGCTCGCTCATCTAGGTGACCGCTTCCAAGGACCGTCTGCTCCCACTACCCCTGCCCTAACAGCTCCCACTTCCCATGCTAGGGAGCGCTCCCGCACTAGGGAGTGATCTTTCTGCATCAAGAGTCAGCATCCCCGATCTCTTTGCCCAGCTAAACACTGTGTTTCAGCTGTGGCAAGAAAGGTCATCAGGCAAGGTTTTGCCCAGGGAAGTCTGTGGACTGCACCGCTCCCGGATCAGATTGCAGCACCAAGCTGTCTGCCCCGAATTCGCCTGAACAATAATATGCTGTGCTACATGCCGACGGAGGGTGGCAGTGGCAGTGAGGAAATGGCTTGGTCGCCACCTTGCTACAACCCAAATTCAAATTTGCCACGATCATCGTCAGAGGACGAAGGAGGACGGCCATCTTTCCGAACCACGAGGTTAACACGCTTACCCACGCAGGGCAACCCAGGACAGTGGGGGCCACTCGAGTGAGGAGTATGGAGTCCCTGGGGTCCTAGTCTCAATGGTTCTTGATCAGGACAGACCTCACCAGCTCAGCAACTCCATAATGACTGTGAAGGTAAACGGACATTCCACTAAATACCTAACTGACACAGGCTCTACTGAAAGCTTCATAGACTCACGAACTGTGCAAGAATACAACCTAAAGATAGATCCTTCAAATTATCACATATTCCTTGTGTCTCAGTCACAATCTGTGTATTCAACAATATTGTATAGTACATTTGTCATTTGTGGGGGGGTTGGGGGGGGGGGGGGGAAGGAATTTTGTAAGATATGCCTGTATGTACTTGATGAATTGTGTGCTCCAGTGCTGTTGGGTCTGGACTTTCTGTGTCACCTTAAAAGCATGACCTTGAAGTATTCTGGTCCCCTCACCCCTGTAACAGTTCGGAACGGAGAGTCTCTAAAATTAGAACAGACATGCAGCCTCTCCACACTGAATATTGACCCCCCCCCCCTCTCTTCCTGAATCTGTCCTCTGACAGCAAACCTATTGTTACCAAGGGCAGGAGGTAGAGCATTGCAGACCGAGATGTCATAAAGTCTGAGACACAACGTCTGCTCGATGAAGGTATCATCAAACCTAGCACCAGCCCATGGAGAACACGTGGTGGTAGTCAAAGGGGAAAACAAGTCCAGGCTAGTAACTGACAATAGCCAAACTATTAATTGGTACACACTTCTGGATGCATATCCCCTCCCTCAAATTTCAAGCACGGTGAATGATATCGTGCAGTATTAGGTCTATTTGACCATTGACCTGAAAGCTACAGTATTTGTATGGCATTTGAGGCTAACAGTCATCTCTATCAATTCTGGAGGGTCTTTTTTGGTATTATTAACAGGGTTTCTATCTTCAAGAAGCAGAGGAGCAGAATAGTAGATGAGTATGGGTTGAAGGCTACCTTCCCCTACCTCAATAATGTCACCTTGAAGAACCTGACACCAACCTCCAGAGCTTTCTCCATGCAGCGAAAGCCCTGAACCTCATTTATAACTCTAACAAGTGCGTTCAGGACTAAACGTCTGGCTATGCTTGACTACATGGTGGAGAATGGCATCATTGGCCTGATCCCCATAGGATGCACCCCCTGTTAGAGCTCCTTGTTCCCAGGACCACAAAGACTTTGAGGAGATGCCTGGGTTTTTCTCATATTACGTCCAGTAGATCCCTCAATATGCTGATAAAGTTCGCCCTCTCTTAAAAGCCACTACAATCCCCCCTCTCAGCTGAAGCCCAAACGGCTTTTAACTATCTCTGAAATCACACTGCGAAAGCCACCATGCATGCGGTGGACGAGAATGAGATGTGGAAAGTGGAAAGAGATGCTTCGGATATAGCGCTGGCCGCTACCCTCAACCAGGTGGGCAGGCCAGTTGCATTTTTTTCCCTTGGATATTGCAAGGCCATGAACTCTGGAAACCTAGAAGCCGTGAGGCACAGGAGACACTACCTGGCTGGTAGAAGATTTACGCTCCTCACTGACCAGCGCTCAGTCTCATTCATGTTTAATAATCAAAATCAAAAAATGACAAAATTGTTAGGTGAAGGATTGAGCTCTCCAGCTACTATTATGACATTGCCTATCGACCAGGAGCCTTTAATGACCCTCCAGATGCCTTATCCAGAGGAAGCTGTATCTCTGCACACACTGTCAACTGTGGACTCTGCATAATGAGCTCTGCCATCCAGGGGTTACTCGCATGGTTCATTGTGTCAAGGCGTGTAATTTGCCCTCCTCCATAGAAGATGTTGGGGAAATGACCAGGTCTGCATGGAGTGGAAACCGCACTTCTACTGCCCCGCAAAGGGGCAACTGATCAAGTCATGCAGGCCCTTCGAACGGCTCAGTGTCGATTGTAAGGGATCTCATCCCTCTACAAACGGGAACTCTTCCAGTTTCCATTTCCCCTTGCACTCCTATTTCCATTTCCCCTTGTGTGTCCAGACACATCCACTTCATCAGTCATAAATGATTCTATTTTCATCCTGTTCGGGTATCCCAGCTATAATCATAGCGACCAAGGCTCATCCTTTATGAGTGATGAGCTACATCAGTACATGCTGGTGAGGGGCATCGCATCCAGCAGGACTACTAGCTACAACCCCCAGGGGAACAGGCAGGTTGAAAAGGAAAATGTCACGATCCGTAAAGCTATCATACTGGCCCTGAAGTCTAGAGGCATTCCAGACTCACGCTGGTGGGAAGTCCTCCCTATGGCAGTCCATTCCATCCAGTCGCTACTACACTACTCCTTATGAGCTCCTATTCAATTTTGAAATAAGGTTGGCATCAGGAACTACACTCCCAATCTGGCTCACCACTCCTGGTCCAGTCCTTCTCAGGAAGCACGCGAGGAGAAGCAAGACCGACTTCCTGGTGGAAGGGCTGAAACTCTCCATGCCAACACCACAAACTCCTATGTGGGTTGCCTGGATGGCAGGGAGAACACTGTTTCCATCAGGAACCTGATACCCACCGGAACAGAGGGTCCACTGCCTCAAGTGACCTGTGAGCCATGGAGTTCATTCTCACCACCCCCATTCAGGACCTCAAAGAATCCAGTTCAGGAGGAAATGGTGCATCCCCCTCCACCATAGAACCGGAGACTCTGCCTGCATCTTCTCCCTCACAAGGGGACCAGGAGACCCAAGGAGCCTAAGGCCCTCCCATGCTTAGGTGTTCCACCAGGATCTCCAGATACCCAGACTGCTTAAATTTGTAAATAATTGTGTTTTTTTTAAATTTTTCTCTTTCTTCATCCATAGACCCTAAATTCTGCAGGAAGGGGTGAATGTAGTGAACTGAGATTCACTGGTGGTGTGTTATTCTGATGGCTGGCTCCACCTCCCGGCTCCACCCACAACTATCCATATATAAAAACCTGCTTTCCTGCTTAAACCCTGAGCCCATCTGAAGATCACTGTAAGACACTTTCCTCAGTTATAAGATAATAAAAGCATTTGTTCTCTTTCCTGTTGTAAGAGCTTTTATTTACACTACACCTACACCCCCAGTACATTATTTGAACAGTGGAAGGAAACTGGAGAAAACCCACACATACACGGGGAGAATATACAAACTCTTTACAGATAGTGTGGAATTTAAACCCCCAGTCCTGATCGCTTGCCTGCCAAGGCAGCCTCATATCTCATTTCAGCCTTTCTAATTTCTAATCAAGGCTTATGGAGATTATGCAGGAAAATAGATCTGAGGTAAAAGATCAGCGATGAGCTTGAGAAATTGTGAATCAGGCTAAATGGGCCAGACAGTTTACTCCCAATCTTAATTTTAATGTCCCAGTCATATGAATACGTTAACAATGGAACAATTAACCAGTTACCCTGCATGTATCTAACTCTTATTGTTGAAATAATTCTCCACTCATGATTTGATTCTTCCCTCATTCATTTTTTAAAGAGATAAATAAAGAGTTTATCAGACAGACATTAAATAACCATGCATGAGTTGCTCCTGTAGTTTCCACTGGACTTCAGCAAATGAGGTGGAAGACTGATCCTGGCTTCTCCCATTTGATTTTCCACAGCATCTACTGAAACATTTTTTTTCAACTACTTAATCAATCTTACAGCTTCCCTTGAGTTTAAATTGAACCAGCTCAGTGGAGTGATAAGATGTTACAGGGCAGGCTGATTTGATGAGCATTGTACTGGTATGATCAGATTGCCTGCTCACTTGACACATTGTTCAATTTAGTTTCCCAAATCTAGATGGAAATTAGGTTAAAATTACTTGCAATTAATCATCTTCTTCTTTCAGGCATGTTATAATGCAATGTGCTAGGATGAAATGTTTGTACCAATGATCTATTCAATTTGAATATTTATAATTTAGTGAAATGTACTTAATATAGTTCTTGCTATTTAACATACAATTTGACTTTCAAGTGGGACAAAGCACATCTTGTTCCACTTGCTGCAAAATTCCATTCTACTTTGTATATTTGGAATACCAATTTTTTTTTCAGCTCAAGCTCGGCAGAACTGATTTGTTTATTCATTGTGGGATATTTTTCCATGTAATTCCACAAATATGGAGAAATCTAATCAGACTACCTACTGAACCTATTCTCAACGAGGAGGAAAATATCATCTACAGTACCATCAAATGGCATTAATCTGTGATTAGTTTGTGGTCAAGCAGGGCTTTATTAAAGTCTCAACACCCAGGTAGCTGGCATCTGGGATTCAGGGTTGTAGATTTAGGACAGATGTGGAGGAACTGTTTTTCCAGAGGGTGGTGAATCTGTGGAATTCACTATCTATTAAAGCAGTGGAGGCTACCTCAGTGAATTTATACTTATCATAATTTTGCGCACCTCTATCGTCTTCTCTCATTCTCCAATGCTCTAGGGAATAAAGTTCTACCCTATTCAAACTTTCCTTAGAACTCAGCTCCTCAAGTTCTGGCAACATTGCTCTCTTTCAATCTTATTGATATTGTTCCTCCAGGTAGGAATTTAGTCTCACAAATATATTATACAACTTCAACATAACACCCCAACTCTTGTACTTAATACTTGGTTTTATGAAGGCCAATGCACCAAAAGCTCTCTTTTTGACCCTATCACCCTTGGAATTTATCCATTTTTATTGGCCTCAAGTCTGCAAGCACCTCCTCCTGTGAAATCCTGTGAGGTCCATGACCTAATTTCTTTACCTTATTTCTTTTGACGGTGCTCATTGTTATGTCTCTGTGTTACTTGGGAGGCTTCTTAAATAACTCACAGATACAAGATTCAAATAACAGAAAAGATTTTAGCTACTGATGTCTTCCACAATCTCAGGAAACTGTTCAGACATTCATATACAGATACATATATCCCACCATGGTGCACTACAGTTTCTACAGTGAGAAGGATGTATTCTTACACTGTTACAAAATCATTCACATTATCCTGACTATATAGCTTCCTTCCTTCTCAAGATAAAGAAAAAGTGTACGTTATCACTTTCTTTCAAGTACAAATTAAGTTACTAAACTTGTACACTAGTTTATTTACACAACTATTTTTAAATAGTTCTTATCAATATTACACTGGCGGCAGTACGCTGCTTCGCCATCTTTGCTGGGGTCCATGTTTTCAACATCGGCTCTTGAATATGCACATGCTGCCCTCTGAAGAGTTCTGGCAATGTTTGCGCATGTTTGTTATAATGCTGGTGTCCTTCTTCTTGCACATCAGCCAGTCTTCTTCTGGCTTCCTCCTGGTATTCTGGAAGGTGTATTTTGCTTGGCAGAGTTGTTTTATATCACCTGCCATTTAGAAGTTCTGCCATGGACTTCATATTAGTCCTTAAAGTGTTGCTTGTAATGTCAGAAGAGCTAGGTCTGGGTCTTTTGTTTTGCAGTTGTGTTTCAGTTTGCACTTGTCTTTCAATGAACCCATGACCTTTGGGGTAGTATGGGTATGGTGTAGTGATAAACCCATACTCTGTAGCCAGCTTTCTGCATTCTTGTGATGTGAACTGTGTTCCACTGCAACATATTACTTGCTCGAGTATTCTTTGTTCAGCAAGGAGCGCTGTCATTTCTGAGGTGTTAGTGGACGTTCTCAGGTCTTTCACCCTTTTGACGAATAGAAACTTAGAGTAGTAACAGGCTACTATTAAATACCACTTGATTATTGGTGAACAAGTCTGCTCCCACTGTGTGCCATGGCCTGGCAGGTATTTCTATGGAAATCATTTCCTCTTTTTGTTGTGTGTTTCTGTTGATGCTTTTCGATATCTTCTTTGTCTTGATCTCATAATTGACAGAGATCAACTGCAATTTTTTGCATCTATCCAGACATTGAATTGTTGGTCTGTGTGCATCTACCACATAGAATGTTCAGAGGATGCTCTTTCCCTTATGGCAGCCATTGATCTTAGCTCCCCCTAGCTGCTTGATCATGGGTCCACCATAGACCGTTAATGTGACATTTGCTGTTTCCAATACACCATCTTTTGGATGCCCTTTTATTATGTTCTCTGGGAACATCTGGCAGTAGAGTCTGAGTGGAAGGGTGTTACTTTGTGATCCAGTATCCTGCTTCACCTTTAGGTTAAATATGGTAAGCTTGTTTTGGATGGTCCTCTGTTTTTGGATCCTTGTGTGCAACTCACTTCTTTCATCTCACCCGATATCTCATGAAAGTGTATGGATTCTACGTCCAGTATCTGGATGTTGGAATCCTCATTGCTGTTTCCTTTTCTGTGGTGGATCTTCTCTTTGTCTTTTTACTTCACTGGTATTACTGTTTTCTTCATAATAGACTTGCACATCTTTGCCCAGTGGTTTGCTTTGCTCTACATTCAGAACCGCATGCGGGGCATTTGTTTCGCTCATTGAAGAGGTGTTGTCTGCTGCACTTCCTGTAGGTCTTGGGAGTTTGCACTTTTCAGATGGTGTTCTTTATAGCATCTCTTTGCTGTGGGTGGGTCTGCATAGATAGTGATTTATTTTGCATCTTCATGGCTTCAAAGGCTCTGGCTGTGTCTTTAGCTTCAGCCAGCTTCAAGCTCACCTTCCCTATAAGAGACTTTTGCACTTTGGGATGGGCACCTCCCCCATATTAGTTGATCAACTTATCTTTCCTCTATATCCTTAAATCTGCATTTTGCAGCAACAATTTTTAGTCTAGTGAGGAAGTTATCAACAGTTTCATCAGTCTCTTAAACCTTGAAATTCAAAGCATTTAATTCTATGATTAGACCTGGGTTCAAGGTGAGAGCAAACTTTGCAAATATCTGCTCTGGATCATTTTTCTCCACCTCTGTAAGCTCCCAGCTAGTAAATAAGTCAAGGCCTCGCTCCCCTATCCAGAGAAGTTTATAACTGACCTTCCCCTCTGCTGTTGCATTTTTAAAATGGCTTTTGAATGCTAAATTGCCCTTCTGCTGTATCTTTTTAAATGATTCAACAATGTCTTGAGCTTCCCAGTCCATCACTGGGTGAACTGCTGTTGCTCCAGCCAATTTTTTCAGTAATGTTTTTTCTCTTCTTTATTTCAGTGGCTTACAATCAATTGTATGGTTTTATTCTTGTTCTCTTATATCGCTGCCACCATGTCTTTATGTTACTTGGTAGGCTTCTTAAGTAATTTAGAGATGCAAGATTCAAATAACCTACTGATGTCCTCCACCATCTCAGGAAATTGTTCACACACTCCCATATACATATACCCTACAGTGGTGCACTAAATGGTTCACATTATTCCTTAATATATAACACCCATCAACTGAGTAACTACAGAAGAAAACAAATATTTAAGATCCCCCCCCCCCCACCCCCAATCTCTTTTGATTCATTGCTTCAATTACCTCTTTGGTCTTCTATAGAACCAATTTTGTCCCTTACTCTCCTTTTGTTCTTAATCTATCTAAAGAAGCTGTTGGGATTTCTATTCAACTTGTTTGCCAGAGCAAACTCATGCCTTCTTTTTACCCTCCTGATTTCCTTCTCTTGCATGATGTATATCTCTTTGCTGCCCGTACCTGTGTGCACATTGTTACTTCTTCAAACCAGGGTCTCAATATCCCTTGAAAATTTAAACAAGAAAACCTGCAGATGCTGGAGTCAAGTGCAATACACAAATGTTGCTGGGAAATTGAACAAGTCATACAAAATCGATTGTAAGTAAAAGATAACCAAAATTTCAGGCCTGAGCCCTTCATCTGGAATAAGAAAAAGAACAGACAGGTGGCTAAATTTTTTTAAAAAACAACCAAAAATTGCTATAACCATTAGTCTACCTTCCACTCTACCTTACTTGATCAGCTAACATGGGTCTCAATACCTCACTGTGTAATTGGATCCTGGATTTCCTCACCTCCAGACGACAATCAATGACATAAGAACATCTACTCCACAATCTCCATCAGTCCGCAGCCCCACAGGGTGACATTCTTAGCCCCATCAACTCACAATATATCTATGACTGTGTGGCTCAGTGAGACAACAACACAACCTACAAATTCGCTGATGATACCACGGTAGTGGGTTGCATGGAATGGCGCGATGAATCAGCATGCAGGAGGGAGAATGAAAACTTGGCTGAATGGTGCACATCAGAGGTGTATGATGCAGAGAATGATGAGAGGAGGAAAGCATGAGCAAATGTAAAGTCCTTGGGAGTCACTATCTGGGAGGATCTTTCCTGGGCCCAACACACTAATGGGATTGTGAACAAAGCACGTCAACTCCTCTGCTTCTTAAGGAGTTTGCATAAGTTTGGTAATGACATCAAAAAGACGTGTGGTGGAATGTGTGCTGACAGCTGCATCATGGGCTGGTATGGGAACACCAATTCACCTCAGCACAAAGCCTTGCAGAAGGTAGTGGATACAGCCTAGGCAAAACCCTCCTTACCATCAACAGGTAAACTGCTGTCAGAGATCAACAGCAATAATTAAAGATCCAACTCACCAAGCACAATCTCATTTCTCACTGCTACCATCAGGAAAGAGGTACAAGTACTGCAAAATTCACATCACAAGTTTCAGGAACAGCTGCTATCCACCATCAGACTCAACAACACTCAATCAGGGACACATCTAACGACTCTTACTTTTGCACATTATTGATTTTTTTTTCTGTATTGCACAGGGTGTTTACATTTCTTTATTTGCTTGCATGTTTTCATTCAGTAGTTTTTTTTTGCACTACCAATAAGTGGTAAATTGTGCCTCGTCCACATGAAAAAAATCTCAGGATTGAACGCTATGTCATTTATGTCATCTGACAATAAATCTGAACTTTGATTCTTTAATTTGTTATACCTGTTAGTCTTCCCTTTAACACTTAAGAAGCCCACCATATCAGAATGAAACAGCATTCTCAACATTTTCAATAAGCACTGTATTAATTCAAGGTTGATTTTGCCAGCGTATCAATAACCCGAAATTTCTGCTACAAAGGACAGACAGCAGGCAGCTGTGGAATCCATTCCAAATCACATCTTTCCTCAGAAAGGCGCTTATGCTTCTCTCATCACCTCTCTCACTGGTGTTAGTATCATCACCAGACAGACAGCTGCCATTCAAGTTATCAGCTGACCACCACATTTTCCAATGATGCATAGGCAATAAATGCTAGCCTTGATTATGAGAGCTAGATCACAAGGGAACAAACTTTAAATAGAGGGAAATATGGGCAGTAATCGAAAGGGAGCATTAATTGTTGATCTCCATCTTCTCTGAGAAGGATATCATAGATTTCCTCCTCGACTCCAGCAGAGTTAATTCATTTTTTCCCCTTTTTCATTATTTTTATTGAATTTTACAAGTAAACCATACATAGGTAACAATAAGTATCCAACAAAGTAGATATACTATTACATAAGGCTACAAAAAAACCTATGATACATTAAAAAAAAAAGTAAAAAAATATGCTAATAATCTAAACCTTCCCCTGTGAAGTTATTGGTTGAAGATATGTGTTCCACTACTGTAAAAGGGAAATCAATTAAACCACAAAATGGGATCCAACAAAATAATTAAGAAAAGAATACAATAAACTTACAAAGTTAGATTTTATTTTAGTAGTAAAACATCTCTTTTTCCCCCCCCAGAGTCAAGCATGCCATCACATCAGACAGCCATTGAATATGAGTAGGAGTGACAGCATCTTTCCATCTCACTAATATAGCTCTTCGAAGCAATAAGGAGAGCAAAAGCAACTACATGGGATTGTAGCCCAGACAAATTCATAGCAATTGGCTTACTCATTCTAAACAGGGCAAGAAAAAGATTAGGACTCAAATTAATATTGTTACAGAGTTCTGTGTTATGTATTGGCCTATGTGTTGTGTGGTTTTGTGTTGGAAAGTGACAGTTTGCCTTAGAGAGCCAAGGTGAAGGTGGTCTGCTGAGAGAGTGGCAGATGGACTGGGCATATGCAGAAGATGATCTAGAAATTTCTGGACTTGGAAGACAAACCACCACTGGGTGTGGCTGTGAAGTGGAAGGAGGCCCAAGCAGAGTCATTGTCTGGGAGGCAGTTTAGAATGTTGGGCATTTTAAAAGGGATGAACATTCTGAAGGCAGCCAGAAGGATCCGGACCAAGCCATTGTTCCTCTCTCTGCAAGCAACACAAGAAGACAATTTCAAATTTTGTGCTCTCTCTCAAAGATCTTTTGGCTTCAGTTTACCAAACAAACTGAATTTTGTTTATGATCTTTGCTTCGGTTGAGTTTTGTGAGTCTTGTGTCTAAGTTTTTCTGTGGGCTGGTTGGAAATATAACTTAGACTTTAATTACATATGTTATATTTAGGCTGGGGAATTTATTAGTTTTACACTGTTATAGAAATTTGCATAGTAACCAGTGGGCATTCTTATAAAAGGGGGGGATTTTGAATTAAAGTTTGAAGGTGAACTTTTGTTAATAAAGTAATTGCTCATCTTTACCCCTGTGTGATATGCCTTCTTTGTGGTTGCTGGTTTGATCTTGTAACAATATTAAGAACTAAACACAAGGAACAAAAAATATTTTCCCAATAGATGGTAAGGGAGGAGCATGACCATTGTTCCTACTTGCTTTAAGAGACCACCATCATACTAACTCAGAATACAGGGTAATAGCATTATAGTATAATAAAAGGCCTAAATAATTCCTGACCAGTAGATTTGATGTCTACTATCATGAAGTTCTTTGAGAGACTAGTTATGGCTCACAGCCACTTGAGCCTACTGTCCAGCCATGAGGCACTTCAATCTGCCTAATGTCCAAACACATCTATGACAGACACCATCTTCCTTGCCCTCCATTCATTGGAACACCTGGACACACAGATTCACCCTCAATTCAAAAGTCCCTGTACATTCATCCTCAAGCTTCAGAATCTTGGCCTCATTATCCCTCTCTGTTACTGGATCCTAGACTTCCTGTATAACAGACTACAAAGAGTGAAGATGTGGAACAATGTTTTCAGCATGATTATACTCAACACTGGTGCTCCTCAAGGATGTGTACACAGTCCTTAACTATACTCCTTCTACTCTCAATGCCATACATCCAATTACTGTCCCAACTTGCTTTCCAATTTTTTTTTTAATACAGTCATAGCCAGATATCAAATAATGATACAGAAAGGAGACAACCTTAACTGGCACATTACCAAGGTAGCAACCTGTTTCTCAACATCAATATGATGAAAGAGATCAGCATAGACTTCAGGGGAAGGGCTCAGCACCATCCCCCTATCCACATCAATAGCACTGAAATAGAGGTAGCAGCAGACTGTTTCAAGTTCTTGGGAGTAAGCATTTTCATTGAGCTGACGAGGAACAATCAGATTGACAGTACAGTTAAGAAAATGTACTGACATCTCTACTTTCTGAGAAGATTAAGGAATTTCAGCATGTTCACCACATCCCTCAACAATCTCTACAAGTACTGGATCAAAAGCCTAATTGCTAGTTGCATTACAGTCTGGTTTAGCAGCAGCTATATTCAGGATTGGAAGTAAGTGTAAAGAGTGGTGAATGTAGCCCAGAACATTTCACAAATTTCCCTCCTTTCCATGGACTTCATCTGCATCACCGTGCCTCGGAAAGGAAGCCAAAATATTGAAGAACCCATCCCACCCTGGACACACTTGCTTCTCCCTCCTTCCATTGTGAAGGCTTGAATGTGAAATTATGCGATAAAAGGCTTTAATACCATTTATTCCTTGCAGCCAATGTGCTCTTGAATGAATCCAATAACCATGTTCTCATGCTGCCCTTGCTTTGTACTAACTGATTTTTTTTCCATTGCAACTCTGCTCTGTGATTGTGCTTTTGCCCTTCTACTTTATATAGCTGTATGAATATTAAAGTTGACCAGTTTGACTGCTTGTACCAGATATAATGTGACAAATTTAATATGCAAACTCACATATGATAAAGAAGGAATTTCTTAATGTAGGTAAGGACAAGGTAATGACAAAAAAATTGGCCATGCATGTATTCTTGGTGTAATAAATTAAAAATTTTATTAGGGTAAGATATGATGGCTACTTTTTATTTTGCAGTATTCCAGAGGACAAACGAATCTATCCTAACACTGAACACCTTCATATGTTGCCAGAAAATGCATTTTTCTGTTGCCTTAATTCTTTATGTGCTCCATGGCACTTCTTGGTTTGAGTCAAAATGTGGGCTCTGTAATTCTGGATAATGGATATTAGTAATTCAATTCCAGAGTTAAATTAGCAGGCTTGGTGCCTTTTGAAATCAGTTGTTGCAAGCAGAACAGTCAGCCACATTGCCCCAGTATTTTTAAAATAATTGATTGTATTGTCTTTTGTACTGCTAGATTCTATGCTTCCATATAGAGTTGAATTGTATATGTGAGGAAACATTGATCAATCTTGGAAAATGTAGTGAAAATATAATGAAAGTCCTTAAGAATTAAGTCAGACTGGATAGATTCACACTGGCAGATTTATATAATCTTAGAGACATTCTGGAAGTGACTGAAAATGAACAAAACTAACAAAGTTGTTTGAATTTTTCTATTTGGTATTTTGAATCCATGTGGCTGTGAGAATTGTGTACACTCTTCCAATAACTTCCAAAACAATAGAGCTCTGAATAAACATCTCAAGACCATTTTCACTCTTAATTTTCTTACCTCCATTCACCATCAATATTGTTCTAGAAAAAATGCTGCATTGGCCTTTGGATCAGCTATAACTATTCCTCAGTTTTGAAAATTTTTATAGCATCGCGTGATAAATTCCTACTTTGAAAAATATGCTCAGAAATCCTAACTGTTTCAATTGGGTGGCACGATTAACATAGCCGTTTGTGCAATGCTGTTACAGCGCCAGTGGCCTGGGTTCATATCCCACGCTATCCGTAAGGCGTATGTATGTTCTCCCCATGTCTGCACAAGTTTTCTCCAGGTGCTCTGCTTTCCTCCCACCATTCAAAACATACCAGGGTATAGGTCCAATGGGGTGAAATTGTTAGTATGGGCTCATGGGACAATGGGCCTGTTACTATGTTCACAGTGATATGCATCATGAAGCTTTAAATGACTTAAAAGAGATGTGACCAATTCAACATTCCTGCAATCATTTATGGTGTTTATTTTTTTTGCAAATATCAAATTATCTAATATATTGTTAATAGGCTTTCCTGGAAATTTCATCAAAATCCTGGCCCAAGAAAACTTGACGGAAGGGTTAATATTGCAGAAACTTTGGCTATCAAATTCACCAATAGAAGATCTAGTAATGTATGCACAGATTATTGAATGCAAGGGTGGTGTAAAATCAGCAATTCTGTACAAGATACAATGACATAACCCCTCTATCCTCATTCGGGTAGTTCAAGACATCTGGTATCCCCTCAAAATACTGCAAGTTCAATAAAACCTCAGCTGTCAAAGTCCACGGTTTTAGTGATCAGAAACAAAAAAAAAATCTTGATTTGTTGAATCTTTTAGAAAACCTTGAAAATAAAAATAATTTTGGAAAACTTGGAATGATCCCAAAGTCAGAGTTTGGAGTATGTGAATGTTTTCTATATAATTCATATACACAGACAGGGACACTGAAATTAATCATCTCATCTAATTTCAATGGTATGTTTCCTTTCACAAAACAATTAAAATAAACTTCCTGCAGGCAAATTAAACAGCAAAAATCAGATGCAGTTTAAAGATGAAAAATGATAGCAACCTAATTTATTTTCCTCCAGTCAAACTGATAAAATAATAATATCCTGATTTAGGAATAGTCTCATGCAAAGCTGCCGATTGAAATAATCCATTTATTTACTGATAGTCAATTAACTTATTTCTATCCAATTTATAGCATTCACATTGAGCCACAGTCCAATATAATTGATTCCTGTTTATTTTGTTGTGAAAATTATCAGAGTTAATGACTAGTTGCACCAGTTCCTAATGGCTTAAGCTTCTTCCAACAAGCTGTCTGCTGAAGCCACTGTGACAAATTGTGTTCTTCACTCTCTTAACCACTGTCCCATTCCTCAAAATTAAAAACAAAACAATAGCTGGATCCATGTTGAGGAAATACTGATAGTCTGTTTTGGCATGTGCTCTCAACCCTTCAGAGATCCTGAATTGTAATTACCACAGATGAGATATTTTCCTCATGAAATTATTCCACTGCATTTTTCTGTGTGAGGGTCATAGTTTTAGAACACTGAGATTAAATAATAATTCTACTAAAGTTGCAAGCATAAAATTGTTTGCCGTATACTTAGACTAAAGAATTAAATATGACTTCCTGAAAAATATTTATAATTAATATACAATTTCAATTTAGAGTCTGATAAATAACTTCAGAGTGATATCACCTCATATGGAGATGCCACCATCCAATTCTGGTTGATAAAGAGTAATTTTTAGCATGTGGACAATGTTATCTCCTTTGAATCCCTGTTAGTAAACTTCCTAGTAATTGTTGATTCAATAGCCTCAAATCCCTGCTCAAGTGCACAATGGTATGGTATTATAAGAAGAATATTCAGCACCATCTTCTTAAGGGCAATTAAGGTTCACAATTCATGATCACTGTCCAAGTTACAACCACGATACAAGAAAAAGAAACATCAGATGAGTGATGTTTAAAATACATTACAAGAACACAGAAAACCACAGAGTCTCCTTTAACAAAAAAAAATATTCTGGAGGTATTCAACAGGTAAAGAAGAACAGTGAGAGAAAAAGAATGGACAATATTTCGGATCAGACTCCTTCATCAGGACAGATTCCAGCATCTGCAGTTTCCCTTGTGCCTCGAGAGTTCTGAGAATCAATCCTCCCCAATAATTAGTTAACATTTATCTGATCAATTACAAGCTGGAATTTCTAGGTTCCTTTCCTTCAGTCACTTGGGTATCTACAAAGACATCTTCCAAACTAGTATTTATCGGTCTGTAATGTGGTAATGAAAATGGATGCCAATAGTTTAACCTTTAAATTGACAGGTAAACTTGAAGATCACCTGTTGGTTAACAAATCAAATGCGATTCTCTTTGCAGCAGCTCATCAGGCCACCTCCTGATGCAATGGCTTTTCAACACGAAAATCCCTTCAACACGCTGAGACTTATGAAAGGACCAGCTACATAAAGACATTGTTGAGTGTGGAACCTGCAAGACTATCTCTGAAGGTCACAGTAAAAACTAATGTTTTGCATATTATTATTATTTGTGAGAGAGAAAAAAATACAAAGACAGATGAGCTTGTAACTGTTTATAGCAGATTCCTCAGAAATGGCAAAGGATGGCAATGGTATCTTGCTGTTCACAAGGAAAGAGAATTGTATCATACCATAATGTTCTCAAATGAAACTTTGGAAAATATATTTGTAACCCATCTAGAAATTAAAAGGTTGCCCCACTGTTGGTTCAAAGAATCATTGTTGGTTTTTTTTTGTTAAATGTAACCAGGCTCAGCTATAATCATTTGATACTTTCTTAATGGAACTCATTAATTGCAGATAGGCAGATTGAATGAGTTGGTCATTGGAAATTATTTGTTGAATCTGGGAATACAACCTGTGAATGGCCACCTGAGATAATGTTAACCAGGATCAGAGGACAGTTCAAGAGGCTGGATTTCATCATAGAAAAGGGTTGTTCTGCTTTATTTATTTATTTTATTTCAATAGTAATTTCATGAAAATTATGTAAATATGTAATATTTAAATCTGTGGAGCTTTCGACAGCCAGGACAGTCAACAGCAGGAAGTGTCAAACAAACAGCACAAAGGGAAAATGTAGCCAAGGTTGTTCAAGTGCGATCAGAATTTTGAACTGCAAACAACTAAAATCAAATTCATTGTGTATAGGGGAAAGAGTGCATAATATAGATGAGGAAAATAAGAACTAAAAACCATTCACAAAAAAGACTGTAAACACTCAAATAGAAGATGGAGCGAGCAGCCAGAGGTAGAAACAAGGTCAGATTTGGATTATGCATTGAGCACCATGTGCATGGTGCCAAGCAAACTCAACTTTGTTTAAAATAAATAACATACCACCATCTGTGTCATGATGTTGCTGCAAGGGCAACTTCACCATGCCCACCTGAGGCAACACATAATTCTCAAGGTGCAGTCAGTCTACAAGATTACATGACTAGTGATGTGCTCAAATAATTAAGATAGGTATGATGGGAATTTAATCATTTTTTGACCAGAAAGATGACATATATGGATGAATGACAAAGCAGACCTCCCTCCACCAGAGAGATTTTTTTTTAAATCACGGTGCAACTGCATGGGGTTGTCAGGCCACTAATGAGTGTCCATTTTGTAATCCAGTCTTTCTCAACCTGTCGGATCCCCTGGGGGTTATAGCTCGTTGACCTGCTGGATGCAATGCCTCTTACCTGCAGAAACTGGCAATAGCTCTTCGCTCATAAATGATGAGCCCAGGTCATTATGGATATAGCCAGGAAACCCGAACAGGGCAAAAATAGACTCTAGGGCCCTAATGATGGACGGTGTTGGTGTTTCTGGGCAGGGAATGGCGAACAGGAAATGGAAGTACTTATCAATAATAGTGTGAAAGTATATGTTCCCACTCATGAAGGGGAAGTGTCCCTTGAAATCGATGCTGAGCTGTTCGAAGGGCTTAGATGACTATCAGGTGTGCCTTTCTGAGACAGTAGAAGTGTGGCTTGCATTCCGTGCAGACCTGGCATGACCTGGTCATTTTCCTGACATCCTCAATTGAGTAGGGTAAATTGCGTGCCTTGAAAAAAAAATGAACCATGGGAGTGATGTCACAAATGGTAACATTGTGGAGGTATGTGAAGGTGGCCTTAAACTTGAATTCATCTACCATTCCATCCATCTGTCTCTGGAAGATTGAGACCTCATTTGTGATACCAAATGGGACCCTCTAGAACTGATAAAATCTCCCGTTAGCCTCAAAAGAGGTGTAGGGATGGAACTCAGAATGGATTAGGAACTGGTGGTAAGCAGATTTAAGATCGGTTGTTGAATTGACCTGCTACTCCGCAATTTCGTTCACCTTGTCTGAATTGCGAGGAAGGGGGTATATATCCAGGAGTGTGAAGTAATCAATAGTTTGGCTATAGTCAATTACTAGCCTGGACTTTTCCTCTTCTTTTAAGACAACTACCTGTGCTCTCCGTGGGCCAGTACTGTGCTCAATAATGTTCTCATCAAGCAGTCACTGTGATTCTGTGTTGTAGTGTCTACTTTTTGTAGTAATTGGTCTGCAATCGGCTCTCAAATTGGGGAACAGAGGGGGTGGATCTATATTCAGTGTGGAGAGACAGCAAATGGCATCAGAGTTTTGAAACATTCTGTTCCAAACCGTAATGGGAGGGAGAGGATCAGAATACTCCAGGGTCACGTTTTTAAAGTGACACAAGTCAAGACCCAGCAAAACCAGAGCACATAAATTCCTAAGTACATACAGTTTGAACTTACAGAATTCCCCCCTCCTTCAAAGATAAATGAACCATATACAATGTTTTGAATATTTATAGACTACATATGGGACATTAAATAAATACGATAGTTAGCGGGATACACTTTGAGATCGAGATTTTGGACCGTCTCTGCATCTATAAAGCTCTCATTTTATGCCTGTTAACCCCCATCTTTTTCGTGGAATTGTTCAGTTAATGCGTTCTCCTGGTCCAACACCATCGCTGCCAAGACTCAAGAGACACTGTTGTTCCCCATACTGGAGTCGCTCCCACCATTCAGATCATCATGCAGGCAGGATGGCAGGGGCCATGAAGCACGGCAAGATGGCCACCCTCCTCCTCCTCCTCCTTTCAGTTGTAAATGGTGCAGAATTTTAATGCCGGCAAGATGGCAGAGACCATGCGGTGCAACAAGATGGCCGTGCTTCCTCCTCGTTGGATGAAGATGGTGCCAGTTTCAAAATGCAGCAGGATGACCGCTAGGTTTTCCCGCATCACTGTTCTCATTGCGTGGCCCTGTAGGAAGGCCATGGCATACAATATTGGCACCAGGAGACTGGGGTTTGGGCCCAAGTTGGCCTTTCAGAGGTTGCACAAGCAACAGACCTCTCAGCCATGAAGACTTTCACCCAGTGTCCCTTACCACAACCAGAGCAGATGGAGTCTCTAGCTGGACATAGAGTTCTTGTGTGCTGTTGCCGACTGCAGAAGAAGCATCCCTTAGTGCCCAAGGCTGCCACCGTCAGAGCTGATGCAGCCAAGGGTGCTACTGCCTTCCAAATTGTCAGCCCCCAGTTGGACCATCTCCAGCGATTAGCCCAGTAGTACGTTGTCAGGCAGCACCATGCTGCCTTTCTCCAGCAACTGTTGCTGAATGCATTTGAACCACACTCCAGTGACCAGAGCATCCCAGATCTGCTCATCCTCCCGTTCTCAGGCTGTGCCGTCTTCATACCCGCAGCTCCTCATGAGTGCTTGTAGGATGAGGACATAGTCCTCAATGGACTCACCAGACCGCTGCTTCCTTTGCAAGAGTTGATGCCTCGCTCAGCCGATGTTTTGAGGCATCGTAGTGAGCCTTCAGCTTCTCATCAGCCACTGCGCAAGTTGTACAGTCCCTGATGATCGGGCATACTTTAGGTCCAATGCGAGAGAGGAGCGCCGACCTCAAGCTCATCCGTTGAGTAGACCTCTTGCGTGGCCGACAGGTACATTTGGAGGCACTGCAGCCAGTATGTGAACTCTTCCGAAGACCACAGGGAAAGAGAGTCGATGAGGAGCATTGCGGGCTTCTACAGTATTTCCATCCCGTTCTTTATTGAATATAATTGAAGTGCGACTAAGAGCACTCAAGACCAGAGAGAGTACAACATGCTTTTATTCAGTAAGAATGGTACATATGGTCTGTGGACTGAACTGGGGTTTTGGTGGGGGTTCAGGGTTTACATCAGGATATGTGGGGGGGGAGCCAGTCCTTAGAGCATCACAGCAGTAGTGATTTCCCAATTCACTACCAAGCTGCTAAACAATTTTATCCATCTTACTGCCATCAAGAATACATTTACATTTTTAACTGACAGCAAGCATGATCATTTTTGGAGATTCTTTCAACAAAGGGAAAATAACATGCAAAATATATTTTTATACTTTTGGCCTTGGCATTTCACTTAATGGCATTTTAAAAATTGCTGTGTATCTGCTATCCTAAAGACATCAAGCATCTGATGCACACAAGTCTACTGTAACCTTCATGGCAAGCACTGCTTCACCAATCAGATATAAAAACTACACGACAGAGTACAGCAACACTGCAGTGAAGACTGATGTATTAATATGCTGACTTGAAATTTTCCAAGTGCACAGTTGGGAAAATATTTAAAATAGCTTTACAATAAGTGTAAAATTTCGAAAGTATTTCAGATGTGATAATAATGACTACAAGAGTTATTGTGAAGTTGTACATTGGTTGACCTTTGTTAGTAACAAACACCAACATTAACCAAGAACTTCCTCTGTTACATGTTTTAGTCTGAAATACACAGAATATAGATTCATTGGCGGTGGTTTGAAAGATCCACTTAACAAAATATTCTGATGAAATGCTAAACAAAATGAAATATCTTTCATCTATTGGCTTTTGCAATTAAATACAAATGCATTTTTAATTGTACCTGCAAAATTTAAAGGAGCCATTGAATGTACAGAATTTAGTGTTGTAGGGCACTACCAGTAACCACAGAGACAAGCTGAGGCTTAGTACACAGAAGAACCTTGCTAGCCTGGATCCCAGGATAGGAATGGTGGCTCAACGTTTATGCCCCAGGACCACAGGGGAGGAACCACTGGGTACGAGTCATCCGTGGGCGGGCCAGCTCCATATATACAACCGACAATAATAACTATATGCAATGGAGGAAACACATCATTGCAAGCGTGCAGACAAAGCAATGAATTTAAAAGAAGCAAACCCAAAACAATTTTAGAATTAAAAGTGTTTTTCCTCTTCATTCAGAAATGGTGGGCACTTTTAGAAAATCCCAGCTAGATATATGGTACAAGAGCAAGCACCTTTACTCCAACAAAAACCACTATTACAGCTCATTTAACATACTAAAATATGCCAAGGAATTTCACAGCAGAGTAATTAAACAAGCAATAGCATGTGTCAAACAATGAGCTATTAGACATTTTTAAAATATATTTTTAAAGCTTGGTTTAAATCGTCAGTTTTAAGTTGTATTTAAAAGAGCAGAAGTATTGTAAATGTTTGAGTTTCAAGAATGGAATAGCAGATCTTAGGCTAAGACAGCTGAAGATGTGACTACCATTGCGGGCAGAGAAGGATGTGTGGCTTCCAACCAGAAGAGAATGAGGTAAAACAAGATTCTGTTGATATTGTGGTTAAATGAAAAAACCACACAAATGCTGGAGAAACTCAGCAGGTCAAGCAGTGCCTTTATGTAGCAAAGGTAAAGATACCCTGGACGTTTGTCTAAAATGGCCAGGAGAACCATTTAAATCATTCAGCTTCCCATCAGTTTTGGTTCTGGGAGGTACAAACCATTTTTTAGTTTTCTCCTCATTTAAATGCTGCTGCTAAACTACAAACTGGGTCCCTCTACACAGCTCTTTGCCATGCAGGAGAAAAATCAGTCAGCATTACCAAGCAATTGTAAAGAGCAAGATTCCAAAAAGCAAGCACTGAACGGGGAGGTTTATTTTTCAGGACAATCCATAGGAAATTAGTGTCTCTTGTCATCAAGCACAACAATGATGGTTTTGTTTTTTTTTCCAAAACTGCTTTAAGTGCCCCTGATCAGACTTGCTTTTTAAACATGAACAGTGCACACATAGGCTACATCTTGCCCTCTTGCAAATGGAAACTACAGCCCTCCGCCAATGCTGATCATATTTTTCAGTTTTCCCTGAAAAATCATACCAACCCAGACCCTGGAAACACAAAGCTGACCAGCTACCCCCACCATGACTCCAATTAATTTTTAGCATAATTTCTTGGTGCTTGCCTCTCAAATTCACCTCTAAACCAAGCATTCTCAACCTTTTTTGGCTATGGTCCCCTTAGAACTCTGCTCAAAATTTATGGGCCCCCTACCCCATGAAGCAATTCAGTTTTGGTTTCTTCTGTACTTCTCTACCAACTGCATTAAAAAAATGTTACGGGAGGTGAAAAAGAAATCAAGGCTCTTACTAACATGTGCTGTGACCCCTAGAGGGCCCAGTTGAGAATGGCTGCTCTAAACAATTGAGTTAACATTGAACACTGTATAAAAACAGTGCTAAATTGTTACACACGAAGGGAAACAATTGTTATTTTGAGGATTGGATGCCAATTTTGGCTGACCAGTTATTAGCTTCTTTCACGCTTGCATCCCACTAAATTGGCCGTTCATTGTCCCAGGGTAAGAATGGGGGTCTGGCCTTTCACACTTGACCAATCGTAACCGGAACCCTGAATGCTGGGGTGGTTTGTGAAGACAAGACGAATCCTGCTTTTATTGAATCTGCAGGCAGAAGGGACCAGGGCAGAGTAGTGGGAAATGGAGGAGATGAGGGTAAGGTCAGAGTAGATGGTGGTGGAGGGAAAGCCATGTTTTAGGAAGGAGGAGGACATGATTTGGTCTGGAAGACCTTATCTGGGGAACAGATACAATGAATACCCCATCCCTTTCCATTCACAGAGCCATCTACCCTCCCCTTGTTTGCTGGTGTGCCCTCTATTCCTTATCTACCTATTTTCTCCTGCCTGTGGGACTGTTCCTTCCCCCTGTCCCTCTCCCTCCAATCATTTTGTTTGGGCACCTGCCCACATTTTTTCATACCTCAATGAAGAGCTCCAGCCCAAAGCATTGGTTAAGTATCTTCATCTATGCTGCATAAAGTACATTTTGACCTGCCGAGTTTCTCCAGCATTCTGCTTTTACTTATTAATTCTCCACTATAAGCTTGGACAAGTCCTCTCTGATTACAAACACCAGTCATAAGGACATGTCTTGCATATAAATGAGCAATTGGTTGACTGGTAGAGTGAATAGGGATGGACCTTCTGGGTTCTGCTGGGTGATAACAGGCCTTCTCCCCATCTCCACTGAGCCACAAAAATCAGACACTGGGTTGAGCCAAGCAGAGCTACGAGTGCTCAGCAGACTCACACGCACATAACGTAATATTGGTCTTGGTCACCCTACCATCCTCATTATCTATTTAAAAAAGTGTGCATTCAAGATCAGACATACAAGTGGACCTCCGTCAATTTTAGGAAAGGTTCATGTAAAATCAATGAAGTTTGGGAATTTTAAGTTCATTAAGTTGTTAGTTGCAGAAAAGTTAAGGCAGCGTGTTACATTAAATTGGATGTATGTTTGCTCAGAGGTCAGGGTTCATGTTGGGTTCGATGCAGCATGGCTTAAGAAAAATTATCCCTTACTTCACTCTGGAAAAATACCTGGATTTACAGTTCAGCCAGCAATTATTAAAGGATTTTAAATTTCAAGCAGTAAATATATTTACATTCCCCAAATAGACTCAGTCCATTAAGGTGTTACTGCACCTGCTTAACAGGAAATTACAGGAAATCTGTGCTCCTGTTCACTCACCTCAAGATACAGAGTAGAACAAGATTCTTATTATATTGACATCACCATTTGAATGGAATTATAACTTCAATACAATATAAAAGATAGAATTATGTGAAAATGGTTTTGTAAAGAAGTGCTTACATATTCTCATAGTTAATTGCAGATATGTAGCAATTTGACATTGATCTACTATTGACTGTGAACTGGCTTGAATTCCTCAGGAATTCCATTTTCATTCATGAGGGAAAGAAATTACTGATGTAGCATATATTTTTGAAGTTAGTAATTATACCTACATGACAATTAAATACAACTTTTATGTTCATATTCTTTTGTTCACATCATGTAATTAAAATACAATAGTTTAATAAACAACTAGGCATCTTGCTATCAGTGTTGCCTATATATAATTATGGGGTATAATTGATAACCATAATTGTTCTTGTTTTTGCAAAAACAAATGTAGAAAGTTATTGTAATTAATAGATGACATCTTTATTAGCATACATATGCTATAAAGTAGCATATGTAGTCACTTGAATCACGAATTGTCTGTAATTTTAATCGTTAGTTGATAAACATTTCTTCCTGGGATCATCAGTAGCTGGTGGAACAAATGTCTTCATTCAAATGGCTGGATGTCAGCTCAATTATGATCTTCCGCTTCAAAATGTAATTATCGTAATTTGTTGGTCCTTGGAATGGTGTAATTATGCTTTCCATCATTTTGATTAAAGTATGGGATGAAACCAAATTGTAATAAAGTATAACTAGAAATAAATACAGCAATAAAAGTTAAGCAGCAGTGGTTATTAAAAAGAATGGACCGTAATTCCAATATAACCCAAGTTCCAACTTCCTTTTAACTATCCTCAAAAGCATCATCCAAAATGAAAAGTTTTTAAAAAAAAAATTAATATCCAGATTCAAAGTTTACATATTATAGGGCACGTATGCTATCATGGATCACAAAGCCAGGCCAGGCAGAAGAGCAAGCCACAGCACATCCCTCTCAGACAAACTCTATGCATTTCATACTTCCAACAAGAGGCCAGTTAGACAATGGCACTCACTACAACCACCTGCACTAAACCTGTACCCACGGTAACTAGCGCAGACATCATACCGGCCTTCCTGAGCGGGAACCCGTGGGAAGTACCAGGCTCAGTCGGAGGCCCTGAACGTTGAGAATCTGTGCAGATCAATTGGTGGGACTACTCACAGTCATCTTGAACTATTTCCTGCTACAGGTTTAATACACATCTACTTTAAGAAGGCCACTATCATCCCAATACAAAAAGAAATAAGGGGCCTTAATGACTCCTGTCAGTGGCTCCGATGTCCATCATCACAAAGTGTTTCAGAGGCTGGTTATGATAAATCCAGCCTCTCTGCCAGTGTTGACCCACTTCAATTCACTGACCGCATTTGTTATTGAACTTTTGGCTCAGATGATTATACAAGATAGTAATAGCAAAAGTATTAAGGTGAAATCTGATTACTTTAAAATAAATTTGTTTGCAGATGATATTTTGAAATATTTAACAAAACCTCTGAATTTTTTGAGGAACTTACATGATAGATTGGAATAGTATGGCGAAGTACTGTGTTATAAAATTAATTATGAAAAGAGTGAGATTATGCCTTTAGCTGAAATGGATTATTCTTCATGTAGGCATATTGTGAAATTTAAATGGTCAGATTGGATTAAGTATTTAGGTGTTAAGGTAGATTGTAATTACAATCATTTAAATGAATTGAATTATTTGCCTTTATTGTCTAAAATTAAATGATTTGAATCGGCGAAAAAATTTACTGATTACATTAATTGGATGAGTTAATTCTATTTTAATGAATATTTTTCCTCAAATTCAATATCTTTTTCAGTCTATTCCTTTAAAGATTTCTCAAAAAAATTTAAGGATTTAAATGCATTGATGAGGACATTTTTATGGAAATATAAAATGATAAGAGTATCATTACAGAAATTAACTTAAACATCCTATTAACAAATTTTAATTGAGCTGATTCATAATTTTGAAAATTAGTTTTTTTAAAGCTTCCTAATTCATATTTCTAAGTTAATTTCTGTAATGTGTTTAAGTGGATAAACCTTTGATATTGGCTAATATTGAATTATCACAGATTGGTGAGAAGATGGATCAGTTTATTTACAGATGGAATCCTAAATTATTGAGTAATTATAATTTACCTGTTTTGAAACACCTAATGGATTTATGGTATTAAAAAATGAAATAATAGGTACTCAAGGCAAAATTTCAGGTAAAACTCCTTTGTATCAAAATAAGATTATTAAGCGTAGAAGGGAAAAGTAACTTTTGGAGTTATGGGATCAAAAGAGTATTAAATTGGTGCAAGATTGTTGTGAAGCAGGATATTCAATTTCTTTTCAAAGAATGAAAGAGAAATATGATACATCTTTGAATACTCTTTTTCTTATCAAATTAAAGCCTTATTTTTGTATAATTTTGGACATACTTTATGGTTAACTAGATGATCTATGTTTGAAATTTTACTTTCTGAGGGTGACAAGAAGGGATTTATATCTGAGATATATGCTTAATTACAGAATAAAATGCTTAAGCCAGATATTCATAAATCTATATTAAAATGGGAGAAAGATTTAGCTATATGTCTCTCTCAGGATAATTGGATGAATTCATGTAAGGATAGTATGACTAAAATTGTAAATGCAAATTATCGATTGTTTCATTATAATTTTATTCATCAATTATATTTAACTCGAGAAAAATTAAGGAAATAGAATATTATTTCTTCAGATTTATGTTTTAGATGTCATAAGGAGGTAGGTTCTTCTTTACATTCTACTTGGTTATGTGAGACTGTGAAATCCTTTTGGATTAAACTTAAGGAATTTTTAAGAAGTTATTTTGAAAGTGAAATTTTAATTAGATCCTGTGGTGTTCCTGTTGGGTAATATTAAGAGGATTAGATAAGAATTGAAATTAAACTTCAAATTGCTTTTTTTGAAATTGGCATTAGGTGTGGCTAGAAAATGTTTGGCAATTACTTGGAAAAATTAGATTGATTTGAGTATTCAGAGATGGCATATGGAGATGAGATCTTGTATTCCATTGGAAAAGATAACATAATTTACATAATAATTATTCCTTTTTTAGTCAAACTTGGAACCCGTATTTGGATTATATGGGGTTGAATTATTAAATCCTATTTCTGAACATTAGTGGTGTTGCTCTGAACCATGAATGAATTTTATGTTATGTGATCTCCTTTCTTTCTTTTCTTTTTTGGGGGTAGATTAGAGAGAGAGGGGAGGTGGAAAGTGGGGTGGGGGGTTAAAAGAAACTCACTGACCATTGCAACAGTTCCACAAATTATATAATCTCTCTTGCAATCTAGTCAGTCCTGGAACATCTGGACATCGAGTATAACAGTGTTTGTCTACCATTCACTGACAACAGCTTCACCTTCAATATGCCCATCCCAAGTAAACCTCCTCAACTCCATGACCAGCAATACCTTCAGCATCTTGGTCCTCAACTTCCTGACTGCAATCAGTGAAGATTAATGACAGCATTTCCTCCATGATCACCCTCAACACGGGGACCCCAGAAGGCTGTGTACTCAACCCCCTGCCATAATTCCAGGGGGCTCTCCAATTCTATCTACAAATTCACAATTTTTTTTTTATATAAATCACAACTTTTGGCAGGATCTCGTATAATGAGACAGATTATAGAAGGAAGATAGGGAGTCACGAGGCTTGGAACCAACAACCTCTCCTTCAATGTTAGCAAGACAAGGAACTGGTCAGACTAGCAGGAATAGAGCTCATTGCCCAGACTGCATCAATGTGCTGGTTTTTTTTTTGGGGGGGGGGGGGAAAGAGAAAGTGAGTCCTACCAACTAATCTGCATAAATTCTTGACATGTCCAGAGCCTCTGACTGAGCCAGGCACTTGCAATGGGTTCACACTCAGGAAGGCCAATAGGATATCTGAAGTGGTTATTGTCAGTTAAGGTAGACATTATGGACTCCAATGATCTATCCTGATTGAAACACATCGACACCATAGCTGAGAAAGAGCACCAACACCTCCATCTCCTCTAAGGCCTGAGGAAATTCATCTAGTTTCATGATGCACCATCAAAAGCGCCCTGATGAGATGTGTACCTCAGTGGATCATGTCCATACAAGACAGAAATAAACTGCAGAGAATTATGCACAGCTCAGACCATCACAAACTGCCCTCTCCTTCATCAACACCACCTACACTTCATGCTGGCTTGGAGAAATTGCAAATACATCACAAGACTTATCTAATACTATCGTGCAGTGGCTCTGATGCTCTCTAGTTGGGAAAATGATTCAGGAATGTGAAGTCATGCACAACCAGATTTAAGTAGTTTCATTTCCATTTGCCATGAGACTCCCAAGCGAAACACAGAAAGTTTATTTTTACTATTGCTCTGTTCTAATTGATCTCTCTCTGTAACTTTGTTTTATTTTCTGTACTTACCAATTCATTTGCTGGACAGTGCACAAAAGTTTTCATTGTACCTCTCTCTATTCACATGGCAATAAACTTGAACTAAGGAGGTCTCCCCATTTCAGTGAAACTGGATGGGAATAATGCTTCAGAACATCATCCAGTATCTTTTCTTCTTGAATGTGACCACTGTAGTTCCAAAACATTACAGCATGAATTCTTTGGGGATCTCTTCAGATCACATCTCCCCATTTATCACCCTATGAAGCTGTAAAGTGCATGGTGTAGCCAGACAGAGGAAGGTTTGCCAATACACGACACAAATCATGTCAATGGATGCACATAATTTTCCATGCATCTTTTTCCACTTAACAAGTACCCTCTCAGGGGCTAAATGCTGGTAAAATTTACAAATATACAATAAAGCCCCTGGTATCCACCACCTATGCAAATTGGTAGATGCCGGATAAATGTATTTTCCAGTTTCTTGAGACTTACTTTAATAATGCCTAATACACCTGCATTAAGAAAAAAAGTTTAAAAGACAAAAATACTGTACTGACACTGAACAAACTTCACTTGTATTAATATATAAACCTTAAAGCATTTTACTTTATTTTTAGTCACACTCTTTGAAAATATTTAATTGTCACTGCATTGCAGTTTCCTCCCCCTCCACGGAGCCGCCTAAGAGAGGAACAATAACATAGCTACTCCTCCCCTCTTCCGCCCCCCCCACCCCACCCAGTTTACAGATCAAGTCTCTGACCAGGGTGATTCTTACTAAGCATGGATAAGGAGATGCTTTAAGAGAGTCATCCCAACGGCAAGTATCAACAACCAGCTCTTTATCCTGGGCAATGCCATTTTATTTAAACACAACTTTATTTAAACAGCTGCTTTGAGCAAAGCATGACCAAGACTGAATATTTGCTCGCATCATCAGCAAAGGTTTGTGTGTTACTTTGAAGAATATTCACCATTTTAAACTTACGTATTTTTACCTATTATTTTCTTCTTATTTGTTTTTTAAATTATTTATTTTCCTTGATTTATTTGCCAATTGCTTGAGGCTGCCAGATGCTTGAATTCCAGATACCAGTTTTACTGCAGATATATGCATGAGGGGAGGTTTCTCTTTACTCGTAACACATGAGAGATTGTAGGTGCTGGAAGCTGAGGGGAGGGAAAAGCAATCTGCTGGAGAAACCCAAAAGGTCGAGCAGCATCAATGGGAGAAAAAAAAGACAGTCAACGTCTCAGGCCTTTAATCAGTCTTGAAGAGTTCTGACTTGAAATGTTGACAATTCTTTTTCTCCCACTGAATCTCCTCGCCCCACTGAATTCGTTCAGCAGATCATCTTTTACTCTTTACTCTCACTTGTCATTAGGAGCACAGAAGGATTTATAGATCTAACTTTCCATGAATATGAAGCAAATCCATGCTGAATAGCTACATACATCCAAGTATTGATGACATGACCAGGGTCAATCACATTGATGTGTCTCAGCAAAGCACACCAATGCCTCTACTTTCTTCCAAGACTAAGGAACTTCAGCATGATCCCCACATCATCAACAACATCTACAGGTGTATCATCAGATGGATACTTCCATTACAATGTGGTATGAGAGTTGATCTGCTCAAGGTCAGAAGCTGGAATTATATCAGAGCATTACTCAAACTTCCCTCCCCTCCATGGACTTTACCTACATACTCTGCTGGTTGGAAAATGCAACCTATACACTGAAGGATTCATCATGCCATGGAAACATTTTCTCCTCTCTCCTCCCATCAGGGAGAAGGCTCAATAGTGTGCTATCACACAGCAATAGGCTGGAAGACCATTTTCCCTGGAGCCATCAGACTCCTGAACACATTCCGTAACAGTGCTTTAATGCTGCTCTTACTTAGCATTAAATAACTTAGCATCATTGTAACTCTATACTCTGAAGCCATCCTCTTCTTCAACTTTCCAGGGCGACCTGAATGTTAGTTAACTTGTTAGACAGTTTGTGGAAGAACCCTCATCACTCTACGAGATAATACGACAAACAAACAAATTTAAGCATGCAGGATGCAAAGCTAATCTGTATTTCTTTCAAGAAATACTGGAACTTTTAGCAAAATAATCCTCCCCACCCCCATTTCCTCCTTCCCATGATCTTTGCAACCTGAGAAAAATCTACCTAACCATTGAAAATTTATTGAACCCAATGACTACTGATTTTTGTTTGAGAATACACTCTGATAAACATTCTGAAAATAGAATGGGCATGTATCGCTGCAAAAATAGAATGCTCTTTTATAGTATTTGCATTTGTTTGATTTCCTCAAGGTGAACTGGTTTCATTTAAAACTCAAAACAGCAGGATTTCAGCAAAAACATTAGCTGAAACCAAAAGTATTTAAAGAAGTATTTTTGAAGATAATTTATTCCACCATCAGTACAGATCCCAAATTTTAAAAAAATATCCTTTTTCAAGTGAACAATGTGAGCAACCATTTCATTGAAACTGGATTTAATATCAAGCATTGTAATGTTTAACAATCTTTACATATTGGGCTGTGCATATTTTTCCCAAACACAATCGCTGAAGAGTCCAAAATGGCAGATATTGTTTTGGAACAGGGGTTGGCATTCAAAGTGTGGTTGCAGCAACATCATTTAAATTGAGAAATAATCTGTTCGAGTGAGGGGCACCCACAGGCTGCAGAATTCACGCAACGTTTTGATCATTAGATGTTACATGCTGAGCTTATTTCTCAGAACAGGATGCTAACCTGCAGGAAGACCCACTGGTCAATTATAATTAAAAGATGACCAATACTTAAAGGCCAATGAAAATTTTACTACTTGTTGCTGGTGTTATACTTGCTATTTTCATTTTAATCATAGCTTTGTGGCATTATTCTTCAGATTTCACCTTCAATAGTAGAGGGTTGGCTACTTTTGCTTTCATCTTGTTGTTATAGACTTCAAAAAGCTCAGGAACCACTGAATGTTTGGGTCGCCAATGCCGGAAGGAGAGAAAAGGAAGTAACCCTCAGCAGATTGCTAAATCAGCAGTGGGTCTTTAAACAGTACTTGGTTCATCATACCCTTACTGTCACTCGATGTATGTGATGTCTTAGTTTTATCTGCATGGTTTTATTGGAAGCTGTTGCATCCCCATGACATAAATTGTTCAATAGCTTGAGTGAAACGTGATAGGCTGTAGATGCTGTGATTGTAGGGACTGAGGTGGTATTTGTTGATGATGTGGGGATCATGCTGAAGTTCCTTAGTCTTGGAAGAAAGTAGAGGCATTGGTGTGCTTGCTGAGACACATCAATGTGATTGGTCCTGGTCATGTCATCAATACTTGGATGTGTGTCGCTATTCAGCATGGATTTGCTTCATAATCATGGAAAGTTAGATCTATAAATGCTCATCCTTCTGTGCTCCTAATAACAAGTGAGACTAAAGAGTAAAAGATGATCTGCTGAAAGAATTCAGTGGGGCGAGGAGATTCAGTGGGAGAAAAGAAATTGTGGCATTAATAGAAGGCAAGGGTATATTACTGATGTTTCAGGCCTGAGCCCTTCTTTAATGGAAAGAAAAAATCAGAAAGCAAAAGCAGGATATATCAGAAAGTCTCAGAATTCAAACAATGGAGGAGGAATTCAGACCAACAAAAGGTGTTGATTGAAATTCCACCCACATCCAACACATCCTCCTCCACCATTTCCACCATGATCCCATCACTCAACACATATTCCCCTCTCCAGGTTGCCATTGCTCCTTCCATGACTCCCTTGTCCACTCCTCCTTCCCCATCAATTGTCCCCTCGGTACCTACCCATGTGACTGTAGGAGATGCTCCATTTGCACCCACACATCCTCCCTCAGCACCATGGTCCCAAACAGACCTTCCAAGTGAAGCAACTTGTGAATCTGCAGGGGTCATCTACTGCATCCAGTGTTCCCGCTGTAGTGTCCTCTGCATTAGAGGGACTGGACACAGACTGAGCATATCGGCTTTCCCAGTGGTCACCCATTTCAATTATCCATCCCATTCCCTTGCTGACATATCTGTCCATGGTGTCATGTACCACTGGAATGAGACCACCTGTAAATTGGAGAAACCATATCTTCTGACTGGGCACCATCCAACAGGATGGCATAAATATCAACTTCAATGGCTTTCATTAAAAAGCATCCTTCTTCCCCCATCATCTCTCCATTCCCTTCCCCTTTCGCACAGACAATAAATTCTCCCTGGTCCCTTACCACGTCCAATTAACATCTTTTGTTGGTCTGGATTCCTCCCCCATTGTTTGAATTCTGAGACTTTCTAATATATTCTGCTTCTGCCATTTCTGATTTTTCCTTGAAGCGTTCATGCCCAAAATGTCAGCAGTGTATATTTGTCTCCTTTAGATACTGAAAAAACCAGCTGAGTTCCTCCAGCATTTCAGTGTTTAGTTCTCAGTCTGCAACATGGAATATCTTTAACACTCCATTGATTCAGCACTGATGCAATGAACACAAAAAACTTCCTCATAATTGACTGATAGAAGGAGACAAGGAAAATTTTCAACATGGTGGTTTTCTCCACCATTGACACAAATTGTGGCAATCACTTGAATGGTTTTTTCCTTCAAATTGTCAGCATATTGTTCAGATCCCCATACGAAAGCTTGTCAAGGTCAGTAATGTTTTCAGCCCCCTGTTCTATCTTTATTCAAACCTAGTCAGCAGGTTGCTAGGTTGCAGGGTGACAAGAGACATTACCTCTGTTTATGTCTCAATTCTTCACTGAGGAACTGGCAAATAGCTGCAGAGCACAGCATTACCTTCACAGAGGACCATGATGTCTGCAGGAGTATTACCAAAAGCAACATCAACATCTCAGGTGATAGTTCCACTGCCCTAGATCCTTATTCTAAACTGTCCTCCAAATCTGTAATTGACTGCCACTCACTTCCTGCTTCACCACAATGAGAGGCTGTTCCCAAGAGCTCCAAGCTAAAAATATTCAGAACAAGGAGGAAAATAGACAGTAACAAAGAAAAAGCCCTTTATATTTCACATTGCATTTACTGCGATCTAAACTCCAAACTTCAGCTTTTTGTTTAAACAAACTCTCAGGGAGACTGAAACTCAGCCCTTTCCAATTCTAGCTTACTCTGGATCATCAATCAGTATGTGCAAAATGTCCAACAGCGTGCAAAATGTCCAACAGCTTGCAAGGCACCATTCTCTTCATATGCTCAGTTCTTCACCTCAGCACAGAGTCCTGCTCTCTCCTTACAATAACGCCAACTATAATGTCAGTCTGTAGCAGTGGTTCTCAACCTTTTTCTTTCCACTCACGTACCACCTTATGCAATCTCTTACCAACCACAGAACACCGATGGCATAGGGATTACTGAAAGTGGTATGTGAGTGGAAAGAAAAAGGTTGAAAACCACTGGTCTATAGTTGATTCTTTGCTGCATTCAGTGTTGCAACACAACTTTTTACTTTCCTTTTAGATGTCAAAAAAATGTTCCTGCATTGCAATACCCCTCCTGATCTTCCTCCTGCACCAATTTCCTCTGACTCCCATTTCCCTCCCCCAGTCCCAACCCCTGCTGTGTTTCATCATCCCTTATAATCATTCCTCACTGATTCCAAACTAATTGTTCTCATAGGCCTCGGCTTCATTCCCTTAATGTCCCCATCTCAAAAAATTCCAAGCTCCACAGAACATTAAATGCTTCTTAACCCGCTTCCAGCTCAGTGTTAATTTCTTTGACCCTTACACTCATCATGCTGAATCCAACAATTTCATTACTTATGCTGCTTAATCCTACCTTCCCTCACCTTCATGTAGTCAACTTTTGACTCTTCCCTTTGGTTTCTGCATCTCTCTGCCTCCATCTTAGATAACAACATCACTTGCATGTCTACCAAATCTGACGTTGCCACCTGTAAAGACTCCATTCACCCAGTTCCTTAATTTCAATCCTCTTTGCTCTTATGTTGCCACTTTCTGTACAGGTACCTCTAGAATGTTCTTCTTCCTAAGCCACAGCTTCATCTCCACCATTGTTGACAGAGCCTTTGAAAGCTTCCCATCTATTTTCTGTGCCCCTTTTCTCATTCCATATCTTCTACAACAAGGATAGAGTTGCCCTATTTCTCAGACTCCACATTTAACAGATTATTTTCTGCAATTCCTGTCACCTTGAAATAGATTCCAACATTACATACATCTTCTCTTCTCATTCAGCAATTTTTATGGACCATTCCTTCCCAACCCCCTTGGCCACTCTTCCCTTCCTACCAGCCACTCCACTTACAGCATATTCCCTTGCACCCAGAGATGATAAACACTTCTGTACACCTCTTCCCTTCTGATCATCCATGGACCCAAGCAGCCTTTTCAGGTGAAAGAGTGATTGACTTTTAGTTAAAAAGAGTGTACTGAATTCAATGTTCACATGATCTCCTCTGCATTGGAGGAACCAAATGTTGATTGGGTGAAAAATTTGTGATTTTTTTTTTATATATTCAGTGCACACTGAGCTAACCATTGCCTGTTACTTTAATCCTCCATCCTACTCCTTCTCTGACAATTCAGCCTGTGGTCCCATACACTGTAACAATGAGGTCTACACACAAGCTTGATGAACAACATCTCATATTCTGTGTATGGGCACATTGCAGCATTCTGGACTCAATAGTAAGTTCTGCAGGTTTTACAGGATTTCTGCCTGCACTAGTCATTGCCTATTTTATTAGTTCAGCTTCCTTGTTTCCCTTCTATTTCTTTTTCCCCCTCTGGGGGTGGAGACCTATCCAGCCTGTCCAACTCGACAAATCCTCCTGCTCCCACTATTTATCTATGTTCTCATTCTCTACTTGCTCCCATACATCACTGACTATGCCACCTATCTTTACAGTTTATCCCCATAGTCACATCAGAGACATTCCCAATCCCCACAGCTTAACAGGCTTCTTTTGTTCTAAGGGTCTCCAACCTGAAATGTAAACGGTTTCTCTTTCACAGATGCCATATATTCTGCCAAGTATTTCCAGATTAAAAAACAGGCTTCCTATAGTTGACTATATTTCATAACTAATATCACTCTCAGAGCTGCTAACCAGAAAGTTAAATGCATTCTCCTCTTCTGACTGTGGAGATTCCAGATTTTGAAAATCTGTAGAGAAAACAAGTGTTATGCTGCAGCACTAGAGAACCGATATTTTGATTTCACTTTGGAATCACTGCTGTTTTATATGCAGAATATGTGAGGTGAAGGGATGAGAAAAATTAGGCATGAATGAATAAGTCTTTAACATCACCAGTAACTTATCAATGCCACTGTCATTTTCCATTGGGATAAAGAGTGGACAAGTGCATGGATCCTGTGAAGAGGCAGCTTGAAGACTGATGTTCAACAACAACCATAAAAATTTGTGTTGTATTCTGCCTAGAAAATAAGAGATCCTTTCAAATGCTCCATCTTATGTGCAGTGACCAAGATGCAATTTCCAAACAAAACATGGAAGATGTCAAGTGCACAAACACAAGTTAAAATATATTATGAAGCATGCTGTATTGGATTGAGGTGAATTCACTTTCAGTTAAATAGCTCAACTCAATGGAAGCAATGCTGCTGACATTTATATTTTCTTCCCACACCTCCTCCTGAGGAGATAAAATAAGTTCTCTCCATTCATTCAATTATGGTTCTCTCTCCATTGATTCTGCCTCCCCTGCTGTTAGCTTCCAGCATCTAATTCATCCTTTTCCTCAAACTTTCACAAAAAGCTCTGCATCAACATGCCCATTTTCAATACCTCAACTCTCTTCAAATGTTAAAACTGTATCCAAAATTGATGGAACAAAAATCCCCACCAACTAAAAATAGGCAAGTGGCCCATGCTCTGGATTTTATTACATGCAGCAAGCTGATCAGCCTCACTTTTCGTTTGCCTGTAAAACCCACTATTAATTCCTGCAGGTCATTTGGCAAAGCTGTATCAAGAAAAACAATTTGCAGCCGATTGGCAAGATCGTGCAGGAATTTCCCAGTAGTTAAATAACGGACCCAGGAGACATTTTGACAGTCAGTGCAGGAATGCCAAAGGATGTCGACTGTCAAAGCCATCAGAGATCAAATGTTTATAAATGTCTCTCACATTTTTAAACACTCAAGGATATTCAAACTAACAAATGATTATAAAATAAATTAAAGCAAAATACATTAAAATTAACTTGATTAAATGTAGTTTAGTCATTTTATACTTGTCTTTTCTCCATTAATTTGGTTCATTGACTGATCTGGCACAGGTTCCATTGGATGTGATAAGGAGCCAATGTCAGAGTTCAACAGGAAAATATCCAATAAGTAATCTTGAGGAAGCTCAAACCTCCAGTGTGAAATTAGGTTTGGAAAGGAAGGCAGTTATTTTGGAATCAGATCTGGCTATTCTTGCTAGATGGAACCAGTGGGAGGTGAGGTAAATAGCAAAGTCAAGACTCAGGCAGGAAATCTAGTTTGGGAAGTTGAATCAATTTTGTCTGAAACTGACCAAACCTACTGCAAAAGTCATATTTGACCCTGAAATCTGCTTCAAATTGCATTTCTATTCATCTCCAAGTCCAAATATTTTCAGCTCCCACTTCCAGCTCTGCGTTAGTTCATTTGCTGGTGAAATGGTACCTCAGGCATGACTATTCCAATACACCACTGTGGTTTCACTCTATGCAGTCATAATAAAATTGATAACTTTCTAGAACCATAGAAAACTACAGCCCAGAAACAGGCACATATGGCTCTTCTAGTCTGTGTCCAAAAAAAAAATGAAATAGAATTCCACTGACCTGCACCCAGTCCATTGTCCTCCATCCTCTCCCATCCAGATACCTGTCCAAATTCTTCTTAAATGTTAAAATTGAGCCTGCATTCACCACCTCAGCTGGCAGCTCATTCCACACTCCCACCACTCTCTGTGTGAAGAATTCCCCCTCATGTTCCTCCTAAATTTTTCCCCTTTCATTCTTAATCCGTCCTCTGGGTTTTATCTCACCTACCCTCAGTGGAAAAAAGTCGATGTTTCCTCTGTCTATCCTCGTCATAATCATAAATACCTCTCAAATCTCCCCTCATTATTCTACGCTCCAGAGAATAAAGTCTTAATCTGTTTAACCTTCCCCTGTAACTCAATTCCTGAAATCTGGGCAACATCCTAGAAATGTTTCTATGCACTCTTTCTATCTTATTGATATCTTTCCTGTAGTTAGGTGACCAAAACTGCACACAATACTCCAAATTTGCCATCACCAATGTCTTAGGCAACCTTACCATATCATGCCATTTCTTATATTCTATACTTTGATCTATGAAGACCAATATGTCAAAAGCTCTCTTTACAATCCTATCCACCTGTGATGCCACATTCAAGGAATTATGTACATGTATTCCCAGATCCATCAGTTCAACTGCACTCCTCAGTGCCCTACCATTCACCAGGTACTCCCTTTCTTTGTTTGTCCTTCCAAAATTCAACACCTCACACCTGTCTTCATTAAAGTCTATCTGCCATTATTCAGCCCATTTTACCAGCTGGCCCAAACCCCACTGCAAGCTTTGAAAACCTCCTTCAGTGTCTACAAGGCATCAAATCTTAGGGTCTTCTGCAAACTTGCTGATCCAATTTACCACATTGTCATCTATAATCAGTGATCTGGATGATAAACAACAAAGGTCCCAGCACTGATCCCTGAGTCACAGTCCTCCAGTCTGAGAAGCAATCATCCACCATCACTCTCTGGCTTCTCCTGTCCAACCAATATTGAATCCAGTTCACAACTTCACCATGAATACCTAGCATCTGAACCTATCTGACTAACCTCCCAGTTGGGACCTTATTAATGGCCTTACTAAAGTCAGGTACGCAACATCCATAGTCATTTCTTCATCAACTTTCCTGTGATATCTGTCTCCAAGGGCAATGTCAGAACATCATTCAAGAGGATGAAGTCTCACAAGACATCAGGCCCTGACAGTGTACCTGCGTTGGTACTAAAAAGCTGTGCCAACCAACTAGCCAGAGTGTTCACGGACATTTTCAACTTCTCATTACAGCAGACAGATTCCCACCTGCTTCAAAAGGGCATCAATCATCCCAGTACCCAAGAGAGTAGTGCGAGCTGCCTCAATGACTACCGCCCAGTAGTACCAACTTATTTTGTGATTAAATGCTTTGAGAGGCAGGTCATGCCCAGAATTAACATGTACCTCAGCAAAGATCTGGACCCATTGCAATTCGCCAATCATCACAATTGCTCCACAGCAGATGCAATATCGCTGGCTCTCCACTCAGCTCTGGATCATCTCAAAAACAGCAATTCATACATATTGCTGCTCTTCATCGCGTATTGAGCCTTCAATACCATTATTTCCCTCAGCACAAGAAGCTACAAACTCTTGGCCTCTGCACCATCCTCTGCAACTGGATCCTTGACTTTCTCATTGGAAGACCACTATCAGTACAAATTGGAAACAACATCTCTTCACTGATAATCCATACAGGCATCCCAAGGATGTGTGCTTAGCCCATTGCTCTACTCGTTATACACCCATGACTGTGTGGCCAGGCACAATTCCAATGCTATCTACATTTGCAGATGGCACCAGAGTTGTCGACAGAATCACAAATGGCAATAAAGAAGTGGACAGGAGGGAGATAGATCAGCTCATTGAATGGTGTAATGACAACAGCCGTGAACTCAACATCAGCAAAACCAAGGAGATGATTGTAGATGTGGAGAGGGTCAAGAACTTCAAATTCCTGGGTGTCAACATCTCCAAGGATGTGTCCTGGAGCCTCCACATTGATGCAATCACAAAGAAGGCATGCCAGCAGCTACATTTTATGAGGTGTCTGAGGAGATTCGGTATGTGTACTCTGGAGAGCATTTTGGCTGGTGGTATCACTGCCTGATATGGAGACGCCAACTCTCAGGACAAAAAAGAACTCCAGAAGGTTGTGAACTTGGCGTACAACATCACAGGCACCAGACTTCACTCCATCGAGGACATCTACATGAGGCAGTGTCTTAAAAAAGCAAGCCCTCTTAGCTCTGCTACAATTGGGGGAAAAAGGAACAGGAGCCTAAAGATTAGCACTCAGTGACACATGGACAGCTTCTTCCCTGCTGCCATCAGATTCCTGAATAATTAATAAACCAAAGACAGTGCCTTATTTTGTGTACTTTTTTTTTATATAGTAATGTTATAAGATGGCTTTTAATATGACTGTTCACACTATGATACTGCCCCAAAACACCAAATTTCATAACTTCTTCATGACAATAAATTCTGATTCTGAACCTCCTCAGAAAAATTCTATAAGATTGGTTAAACACAACCTACCATGCACAAAGCTCATTGATTATCCCTGGCTATCCAAATAATTGTATATCCGATCTCTTACAACATTTTCCAATAATTTACCTACTACTAATGTCAGGCTCACCAGCCTATAATTTCCAGGGTTATTTAAGGAGTTTTTTTTAAAACAACGGAACAAAGCAAGTTACCATCCAATCCTCCGGCACCACACCTGTGGTTAAGGAAGTTTTAAATATTCCTGCCAGAACCCCGGTAGTTTCTACACTACCCTCATCAAGGTCCAAGGGAATATATTGACAGACCTTGGGGATTTATTCACCCTTATTTGCTTTAAGACAGCAAGCACTTCCTCCTCTTTAATCTGTAGATGTTCCATGACCTCACTGCTTGTTTTCCTCTGTGCCCATTTCGTGAGTGAATACGGAAAGCAGCAAAAAAATTAAGATATGCCCCATCTCGAGTCCATAAAAAGCCAATTACTCTGATCTTCAAGGGGACCAATTTTGTTCCTTAATATCATTTTGCTCTTAATAAACTTGTAGAAACCTTTAGCATTTTCCTTCACAAAACAGCCTCAACATTTTTTTTTGCCATCCTGATTTTTTTTTAGGTTTTTCTTGCATTTTTATACTCCTCAAGTACTTCATTTGCTCCATGTTGTCTAAACCTGTTATACACCTCATTCTCTTGCATCTAAAACAATGGAAGCTCCAAACATTAGCTGCCAGTCCTGGCCCTTCTACAGCCAAGTTTCACTAATGGCCACATGTTAAAATTCCACATGCAAATCCATGCTCTAAGGTCATCTGCCTTTCCTACAATACTCCTGGCATCAAAATTGATGAAATTTAGAAAATTTCCACCACGTACAACCCATTGACTTCTAATAATGCATGTAAATTTCACATCTTTTCCATCCTCCACTCCTCTAATCTGCTCTGGCACTCTGTTTCCCATCTCCCTGTAAATCTAATTTAAACTCACAGGAACAGCACTAGCCAAAATTTCTGAAAGGATATTAGTCCCCCTCCAGTTCAGATGCAAACTGCCACATCAAAACAGGTCCCACCTTCCTTGGAAGAGAGCCCAATGATCCAGAAACCTGAAGCCCTTCCTCCTGCATCATGTTAAGCTGAACTATCCTCTTATTTCTAACCTCACTAGCATGTGGCATAGATCACTACCTTGGAGGTTCTGTCTAGTGCTTAACTGCCTAAACTCTCCTTGCAGGACCACCCCATCTTTCCCATTCATGTCATTTGACTCTACCAGGGCTACGACATCTGGCTGCTCACTCTCCCTCCTGAGAATGGTGTGAACTCTATCTGAGATATCTCAGACCCTAGCAGCAGGGAGGCAACATACCTCTGTTGAGTATCCAAGATACTCAATCTCTTCCACAGAATCTTGTAGATTAGCTATAGAATATCTAGTTATGGGAACTATGATAAAGAGAGTAAGGACATTCTAGACATGAATCAATTCTCACCTCTTCTACGGAGCCATATCCAGTGCTAGCTGACTACTACTTGTTAGATTCAATCTAAAGGCTGCAACAAGCATCCAGCACCACTCAGTCCCTGAATCGCATGGTTTCTGCTTTAAACTGTTGGCCACCCTTGTCAATTTCAAGAATCTAAGATTACTATGAAACTATCCATTTACATGTGTAAATTGGAAACCAGAAATCAGACAGGCAGAGAATAGATACTGATTTGTACTGTGAGCAACGCTTCTAGACTTCTGTTGATTTTTTGTATGCCAGAAAGATGTTCTTAATTATAACTGGGTACATGGGATTAAATGACCAACAACAAATCATTTCCTTATCTTTAGGAAAAGAATAAGCAAAATGTAAAACATAAGCTGTAGCAATACCTTCAAAGAAATGTTAGCCAATTTGTCTGCAGAAAAATGCCTTAAATATTGTACCCTGCGACTGAGATGAAACAGTCTTAGTGAGGCGACCTTGTCTACCCAACACTACAGACTGCTCATTCCCACTAGCATTATTTGAATAAAGTATATTTGGATTGTTCTGTGTGACTTGGATATACTTTTTGTATCTTGACAGGAGCTCAATTTTAACAACCTCCTATCTGTTCCCCTAACTATGGAATCCCTATCACTATAGCTCACCCCTTCTCCTCCCTTCCCTTCTTAGCCACAAGACCAGACTCTGTGGCTAAGACCTGAGCACTATGGCTTGTGCCCGATAGGTCATCCCCATAACAGTTTCCAAAATGGTATACTTGTTATTTTTTTATTTTTTTTTATTTTTCACACTATAAACCACACTGACCAAGATACCTACAGGCATTTTTTCTCTTGAATATATAGTGTCATTTTCCCCCCCATTTTTCCCCCCTCCCTTCCCTCCCTCCCCCACCCACCTTCCCATTTATTTGAAGTTCAATCTATAAGATATATTAAACCCATGTTGTCACTTAATAAAAATAAACAAGAAATTTTACTGAGTCAGTTCTTTTTGTTGTCTTCTCCTTCTGTCATTTTAGGTGGTGCAAGTCCATGGTAGGATTTCTCTATTGTATTTCATGTATGGCTCCAATATTTGTTCGAATATTGTGATGTTATTTCTTAAATTATATGTTATTTTTTCTAATGGAATACATTTATTCATTTCTATGTACCATTGTTGTATTCTCAAGTTGTCTTCTAATTTCCAGGTTGACATAATACATTTTTTTGCTACAGCTAGGGCTATCATAACAAATCTTTTTTGTGCTCCATCCAAATAGAGTCCAAATTCTTTATTTCTTATATTACTTAGGAGGAAGATCTCTGGGTTTTTTGGTATATTGCTTTTTGTGATTTTACTTAATATCTGATTTAGATCTTCCCAAAATTTTTTCACTTTCTCACATGTCCAAATTGCATGAATTGTTGTTCCCGTTTCCTTTTTACAGCGAAAACATCTGTCTGATACTGTTGGGTCCCATTTATTTAACTTTTGAGGTGTGATGTACAGCCTGTGTATCCAGTTATATTGCATCATGCGTAACCTCGTGTTTATTGTATTTCTCATAGTTCCGGAGCATAGCTTTTCCCATGTTTCATTCTTTATCTTTATGTTTAGATCTTGTTCCCATTTTTGTTTAGGTTTACCATTTGTTTCCTCGTTCAACTTTTCTTGCAGTTTCATGTACATGTTTGTTATAAATTTTTTAATTATCATTGTGTCTGTAATCACATATTCAAAATTGCTTCCTTCTGGTAACCTCAGACTGTTTCCCAATTTGTCCTTCAAGTAGGTTTTCAGTTGGTGATATGCAAACATTATATCATTAGTTATATTATATTTGTCCTTCATTTGTTCAAAAGATAATAATTTATTTCCCGAAAAACAATTTTCTATTCTTTTGATCCCTTTTCTCTCCCATTCTCTGAAGGAAAGGTTATCTATTGTGAAAGGGATTAGTTCATTTTGCATCAAAATTAGTTTTGGTAGCTGGTAATTTGTTTTATTCCTTTCTACGTGCATCTTCTTCCAAATGTTGAGCAGATGATGCAATACCGATAAATTCGTACGTTGCACCAATATTTCATCCCATTTATATAGTATATGTTCAGGTATCTTCTCCCCTATTTTATCTAGTTCTAATCTGGTCCAATCTGGTTTTTCCCTTGTTTGATAAAAATCTGATAGGTATCTTAATTGTGCAGCTCTATAATAATTCTTGAAGTTTGGTAGTTGTAAGCCTCCTTGTTTATACCTGTCTGTTAATTTATCTAGTGCTATCCTCGGTTTCCCCCCTTTCCATAAGAATTTCCTTACTATCTTCGATAGCTCCTTGAAGAATTTCTCTGTTAGGTGAATTGGTAATGACTGAAATAGGTATTGTATCCTTGGGAAGATGTTCATTTTAATACAGTTTATCCTTCCTATCAGTGTTAGTGGTAAGTCTTTCCAATGCTCTAAGTCGTCTTGTAATTTTTTCATTAATGGATGATAATTTAGTTTATATAGATGGCTGAGATTTTTATTTAGTCGTATACCTAGGTATCGCATTGCTTATGTTTGCCATCAAAATGGTGATTCTTTCTTAAACTTTGTGAAATCTGCATTATTCATTGGCATTGTTTCACTTTTATTTGCGTTGATCTTGTACCCCGCTACTTCTCTATATTCCTTCATTTTCCTATGTAATTCTTTTATTGATATTTCTGGTTCTGTTAAGTATATTATAACATCATCTGCAAATAGACTGATTTTATATTTCTTCTCTTTTATTTTTATCCCTCTTATTTTATTTTCTGTTCTTATCAATTCTGCTAGTGGTTCTATAGCTAACGCGAACAGTGAGGGAGATAGTGGACATCCCTGCCTTGTTGATCTGCTTAATTTAAATTGGTTTGATATATATCCATTTACTGTCACTTTCGCAAATGGCCCCTTATATAATGCTTTAATCCAATTAATATATTTCTCTGGTAGGCTGAATTTTTGTAGTACTTTGAATAAATAATTCCATTCTACTCTGACAAAGGCTTTCTCTGCGTCTAAAGCAACCGCTACTGTTGGAGTTTTATTTCCTTCTACTGCATGAATTAAGTTAATAAATTTACAGATATTGTCTGTTTAGTCTTTTTTTTTAATAAATCCAGTTTGGTCTACATTTACTATTTTTGGTACATAGTCGGCCAATCTTTTTGCTAATAGTTTAGCTATTATCTTATACTCTGTGTTAAGTAGAGATATTGGTCTATATGATGCTGGTGCTAGTGGATTTTTCCCTATCTTTGGTATTACTGTAATTATTACTGTTTTGCATGAATCTGGTATGTTTTGTGTTTTTATCAATCTGGTTGATTACTTCCAGGAGGGGACGAATTAATAAGTCTTTAAATGTTTTATAGAATTCTATTGGGAGTCCATCCTCTCCTAGTGTTTTATTGTTCGGTAGTTTTTTTAATATCTCCTGTAATTCTTCTATTTCAAATGGTTTTATTAATTTATTTTGCTCCTCTGTTTGTAATTTTGGTAGTTCAATTTTAGTTAGAAATTCATCTATTTTGCCTTCTTTCCCTTCGTTTTCAGTTTGATATAGTTGTTCGTAGAATTCCCTGAAGTTTTCATTGATTTCCGTTGGATTATATGTAATTTGTTTGTCCCTTTTCCTTGATGCCAATACAATTCTTTTAGTTTGTTCTGTCTTAAGCTGCCACGCTAGGATTTTGTGCGTTTTTTCTCCTAGCTCATAATATTTCTGTTTTGTCTTCATTATGTTCTTCTCCACCTTATATGTTTGTAGTGTTTCATATTTTATTTTTTTGTCTGCCAATTTTCTTCTTTTAGTTGTATCTTCTTTATTGCTAATTCTTTTTCTGTATTTGTTATTTCCCTTTCCAACTGTTCTGTTTCCCGATTGTAGTCCTTCTTCATCTTAGTTACGTAACTTATTATTTGCCCTGATGAACACTTTCATTGTGTCCCATACTATAAACTTATCTTTCACTGATTCCGTATTTATTTCAAAGTACATTTTAATTTGTTATTCAATTAATTTTCTAAAATCCTGTCTTTTAAGTAGCCTGGAGTTTAATCTCCATCTATACATTCTTGGTGGGATGTCTTCTAGCTCTATTGCCAATAACAGGGATGAGTGATCCGATAATAGTCTAGCTTTATATTCTGTTTTCCTAACTCTCCCTTGAATGTGGGCTGATAATAGGAATAGGTCTATCCTTGAGTGTGTTTTGTGTCTACCCGAATAATATGAATATTCCTTTTCCTTTGGGTGTTCTTTCCTCCATATATCCAAAAGTTGCATTTCTTGCATCGATTTAATTATAAATTCGGTTACTTTGTTCTTTCTGTTAGTTTTTTTTTCCAGTTTTATCCATGTTTGAGTCTAAATTAAGGTTAAAATCTCCTCCTATTAGTATGTTCCCTTGCGTAAATTTTTGATCTTCTTCATTAGGTGAGTATACATTGAGTAAATTCCAAAATTCTGAATATATCTGACATTTTATCATTACATATCTCCCTGCTGGATCTATTATTTCCTCTTTTTTGATTGGTACATTTTTGTGGATTAATACAGCTACTCCTCTGGCTTTTGAATTATATGATGCTGCTGTTATATGTCCTATCCAATCTCTCTTTAATTTCTTGTGTTCCACTTCAGTTAGATGTGTTTCTTGTACGAATGCTATATCAATTTTTTATTTTTTTCAGTAAATTTAACAGTTTCTTCCTTTTGATTTGGTTATGTATTCCATTAATAGTTAAAGTCATATAGTTCAACATAGTCATTTCATACTTTGTTTATCTTTCCTTTCCATTTCCTCATCACCACCTTCCCTTCTTATCCATGTCTGCTTTCTTTTTTTGAACACATTAAAGACAACATTTCTAAAACATAAAATATTTCCACTATTCTCATATCTAAAATTCCTTTAACCCCAATAGTCCCTCCCCTTTCTGAGTAGCCCTTTGTCCCTTGTTGGGCAACCACATCTCCCCTCTCCATTTGGATTTGCGAATCTGCTCACAAGCGTCAACTGATTTCACAGTGACTGTTATTCTTCCCCACCCAGTCCCCCCCCCAGAAAAGATTTTAATCTTCATATATCAAGGTCATTCTCTTAATTCCCTCCTTACTTCCTTTCTTTCCCTTCTTAGTTCTTACTTATACTCTATTTTATTTATATATATATAGTTTGTTGTCATTTTTGTTCTTGTTACATCTTTTCATCTCTGTCTGTTTTGTAGTTTTTCTCTACCTTTTTTCTACTTTTCTGGAGAGGGCTGGTATTTTCTTACCGGTCATTACTCCATCACGTGACTTCCTTGGTATATTTGTTATTGAGGGGATTGTCTACAGGGCTGCTCTGCTCTGCCTGTCTGTTCCCTTTCCCTTTCCTGACTGTAACCTATGTATTCTCCTTCTGCCTCCTAGGTGTGATAGCGTCCTGGTAACTCCTGCCTAATCACCCCCTCTGTCTCTCGAATGATCAGAGTCCATCCAACTCCAGTTCCAATTCCTTAACTTGGTTTGTCAGGAGCTGCGGCTGCATGCACTTCTCTCAGATGAAGTCGTCAGGGATACTGCTGGCTTCCCTATCCTTCCACATTCTGCAAGAGGAGCATTCCCTTGCCTTGACTGCCATTATCACTGTTTATGACTAGAGGAACAAAATATATGATATCTAAAAACTACCCTTACTTATGACTACCTGCTGAATCCATTTTCTTCATTGAAAAGGGTGGCCCGGGGCTCCAGCAATGTCATAGTTCGGAATGGCATCTTAAAATAGCCCCTTCAGGAAAAAAATAACATTTTACCTCATTAATCTGCCAAATACAAGAGTTCTCAAAAATATATGAACTGATAAAGGAAGCATGAATGGAGAAAATAGATGTAGATTTTTTTTTTAAAAAGCATCACAGTGAAAGTCAAGGATAAGGCAGCAAGTGGCTGGATATGATGAAACACATGGTTCAGAACATAATTAGATTAATGGGTGGAAAATAATGAAAACAATTGTGGTGAGCCAAGGGATGACATACTGCTAAGATATGTGGCTATGAATGATTCGGTGGAGAAATGTAATCAAGTCAGGACTAATATATATGTGTTGTGTTGTGTTGTGTGGGCAGTCCGTGACTAGTTCTTTGAATGCCACAGCTTTTGTTTGCAAATAAAAGTTCAAAACTTCTTGAAGAACTTTCTGCATCTCCTGGTCATTCTTGGCATTCGACAGACCACGACAAAATTTGGCGCTGCGAGCAGGGTCGGAAAGAGACATGCAAAAAAAAGGGAATGGCAGGTTGAGGACGCTTCCCAGTCCCTCAGGGACCCTCACAAGACTAACAGAATTAAAGGTGCACCCAGAAAAAAAAAATAAGGGCTTTTGCTAAAATTTGGACTAAAAATTCTGTTGGTTTTGTGAGGTCTCAGGGACACAGAAGTGTGAAACAACTGCTGAAGGGCCTCTCCGTCCCAAGGAATCTGGCAAAATTCAAGTTAAAGGAAGCTCAGAAGATTTATCAGGAAAACCTGCAGTGGGAGTGAATATAGTTAACATAGAATAAGTAAAGAAAAATTCCACATGGTGTTGTTAAGTCTTTGTGGATACTGCCCTACGGGTAACAAGGATCTGTATGGTCAGGGCAGAGAAGGTCCTTGTAAATACCTCCCTAGAGAGTAGGGGTCTGAATGGATGAGGCATCCTGCAGATACAACACTATAGAGTAGCGGTCTGAGTGGATGAGCCATCCTGCAGATACCACCCTAGAGAGTAGGGATCTGCTCGGGCAGAATAGGTAGGTTAGATAAATCTGAACCAATTGGATAATATTTCATAAAATTAGAAAAAGCCAGCAGAAATTGGTAAGTGATAAATTTGGGACAAAAGGTTGAAAATGGAAGTAGTATAGAAAATAGTGTAGTGATTAGTTGAATTGAATAACATAGCACAATGAGTACAACAACTGCAATTGAGATAGGAGTAAAAAGTTCCCAATATCCAAAAATATTATAGAAATTTTGGAGAAATGGGAAAAGAGAACCAAAAATCTAGTTACAAATTGACCAAAAGAAGGAACTTTCAATGTTAATTTATGTGATGAGATGGAAGGACTAATTAAAAATTACAAACCAAAAGACAAATCTAAAAGGAATGTGTGTTTTTGCTGAATGTGAAGTAAATGTAACTCAGTATTCTTCTTATTCAAACTTGATACAGGGATATAGGGGAGGGAGCTACAAGGGATGTATAAGGGGTTAGATTTCCCTTGTCTATAATGGAAATTTATGTTAATTGTAGAATAATGATGTCATCTTTTAGTTCAACTTGTTTAATTGAGTGTATAAAAGTTGATGCATCCCTCTGTTGAGCAGAGATCCCCAGAGACTGCTTTTGAGGCTGAAAGCAGTTAGGGTTCTCGCAGGTTAACTTGGTGTCCAGTGAAGAGTTAACTGTACCAGTTCAGTGTGATGTGTGCTTAACATCGCGAAACATCAATTTCAAGACAACATTTGGTGAGCCAGCCAGGATTCCAAGATTGAGAAATGCTTACTGGATGGTTTCAGTGACTGGCTGAACTAGCATCTAAAGACTAGAAAATGGGCCCATGGGACCCCTGTTCTTCTCTTAAGGTGTTAGATCAACTGATCCCTCCCTCCCTGTAGCATAACTCTGACAGACTCTAGATGAACCAAAAGTGTCACATCTTGAGCACACAAAAGGCAGGGCTTGAGGGTTTGACCAGGGGAAAGAGAAAATAAGGGTTTGAGGATTCACTTAGGGGAAGTGCTGTCCAACATAATGTGTTGTCCTAGTTTTGATGCCCTGCCTTAGACTGGTTGTTAAGAGGGGAAATCCCCCAGGTGCAGGTCAAGACCCTGAAGTGGGCGCAGTGGAACAAAAGGACAACATGGGACAAGTGTGTGATAAATCAAGAGTAAACACTCTGGGTAAAAGGTTGGAAGTGAGTGATGTGGGGACACTGGGTCAGCCAATGTGTTATTTGCATCTGAAATATGTTAAAGATTAAAGGTAGAAACTTAAAATGGACAGAGAGTTGTGTAACTTTTTTTTAAATAGGAATTGAGGCCAGAAAAGGGCTGGATAGGAAAATTTATGATAGAGTTAAAAAGGTAAAGATATATCAGAAAAGGGATCAGTTCCATCCATGTCTAGCTTCCTAGTACTGTTCCAATTACATGGAGCAGGAGGAAGAATTTATTATGGAAGCAATACAGACGAGGCAAAACAACTAAGGTGGGGGAAAAAATAAGGGCTGGAGAGATCATAGGAGCCACAGGGGAGGAAACTTTGGGGATGTTAATTCTGTGTCTGGCATATTACTTCGTAAGCAACGTTAATAATGATTGGAAGCTCACCCCCTTTCTGTGCAGGATATTTTTTAAGGCTGTAATAAAACTTTTCTCCAGATAAGATGTGTAATAAAAATTTAAATTTAAATAAGGAACAGACCAGTACCAACTACAGAATGTGAAACTGATTTAGAATTTCAGATTAAAGATATTTATGATTAAAATTGTAACACATTCTCTGCTATCCATTCATGACTGACTTAACCCCCAGTTCTGCTAATTTTTCAAACAGCACCGAGTATTGTAGCTCTTCTGTCCTCACAGAACTTGAAAATTGTTCTGTTTTTCATGGAGCTTTAGGCACCATGTGCCAGGGCAAAGACTTGGAGGCAAGTGCTTTCTCAGGACAAACACCTCCCTCTGGGTCCCACGCCACTGGGCCTGGAGGAGTGCGAGGCACGACAGCCAGAGTGACATAGGATTGCCCCGCAGTGGTCTGTTCTAAGACTGTGCTCGCTGGCTGTTGTCCTTACAGATCCTTTACCCACTGAGTTTGCTACTGACTGCAGACCACTAGGGAAACTGCTTCCTGTGCTCTGTCACAGCTGCCAGCCCCTGCTGCCAGAGTGACATGTGCTATTTGCCCATAGCTGGGGCCCTTTCCATGTACTGACGGCTGGGCTAGCCAAGCCCGGGGACTTGAAGTCAGAGTAACCTTCTCCTAGCCTTTGCCTGAAGAGGCAAAACCTGCAAGGCAGCAGGTGGTTTGAACCCACAGATCCACCCCTGGGAGAAGGGAGCTCATCCATAACCAAATCCTGATTCTACTCCTTCCTGCCCTCATCCTGCTCCCCAGCTTTGAGATACTCTCCTTCAAGCAACCCAGACTGCTGTCTGTTTGCATCTCTTCCTCCTGGATTACACCGAGCGACTGTTTATTCAAAAAGTGAAAATAGAACAGTCATGCCTGACATTGGGATGAAGTATGACATAACTTCCAGGGGTATGCCCCTATCCTAATTTCATCAAGCTCTGTAAACACTAGGGGTTGTGACAGAAATCCAGAAAATGAATCAAGAACCACCCATGCTGGATAATTTCTGTACATAATGCAATTTTTTTTTACCTCTATTACTTGAATATATACATGCAATAATATTTGACTAAGGAGGAGTGCCACATCAATAATTTGAGAATACCTACCAAAGGAAGGATAGTATCAATTTCTTTACCAGGATTATTTTGTGGAAAGATAAGTGCCCTATGGGAAAGACATGTATATCTACCATTTGAGTGTATATAGATTGATTTTATAAAATTACTTAAAGTACACAACTGTAATTGTCTTGTCATTATTGATTTGCCTGGGACCTTAACAAATAAGCTAAGTTGTCAGCCGAAACTGGGTTGAATTGGATAAAGGTATTGCTGTTAGCTTTATTTGAAATGCTTATAAACCCACAAGGCAGTACAGCGTTAAAATCCTACGACTGACTTGATGTTACTTTAGGTTTACGTCTTAAATAACAAAATGAGTTAAATAACAAAACCATCAGCTATGTACAGCAACTCACCAAAGCACCATCAGTTCACACTCTCAGGTGCAGGAAACACAGACATTTTGAGGAACCCATTGGTGGCAGCATGTGGCCCTCCTCCAGCCCAGTGCTTTGATGTAGAACAATGCTTAATAATCATTGAGTATGAATCATGACGACCTAAACACTCCAATATTTTTTTTAAGATGAGGAGTCCAAGGTGAATCATAAATAAACCTAGTGTTCCTGCAAACCATCAAAAGTAATGCAATCAATAAGTGGTTATATTGAAAAATTAATAAGATCATACGACTTCTAAATGCATTGAAACACAGCAACAGAGACAAGATAACTAAACAAATATGCAAATAGCAAATTTTGCAGACAAATACTCAGAAGATTATGATGGAGAATCAAACCAGGCGTCCAGTACTTGATATATGTGTTGCTTGATTACATCCACATTTTTCTTTTTATTTAAAGACAATACTGCCTTGACTCAGTTAAGATTTTGTTTTACTGCTTTGACTATTATTTTAAAATTTTGTTAAGGGAAATAATTCCCCGTTAATAGTCCGCCTGAGGCACTGAGTTCAGGTAATGGTCTCATTTTGTAGCCAAGATGAATGAAGAATTGTATAAGGAATTGGAGATTTCAGTGGTTCCATTATTCTCATTAACCCCAGGCAACAAGAATAGTGGAATGTGCAAAAGAAACATTAAAAAAAACTAAACTGGATAAATTGACTGAGGAAACCGGACTAAAATTGGTTAAAAAGTGCTACCCCTAGCATTGTTTAAAATGTGGATGACACCGCAGGCTAAGTCAGGGCTATCTGGTGCAGAGATGGTCCACGCACACCCAATACTGACATCTTGGGGAGCAAAGCCCACACTGCCAGTAGGGATGGATTTATTATTAGGTGATGCTCCAAGTAAATATTTGAGCAACCTAACTAAAACACTTTTGAAAGATGCATTCACAGCTACAACAAGCACACCTAAAGGAAGGTGATCCAACCCAGGACACTGGGGGCCTCTTGAGTGAGGAGCATGGAGTCTCCAGGGACCCACCCTCAATGGTCCTAGATCAGGACAGATCTCATAAGCTCGGCAACTCCTTAGTGCTGTGAAGATAAACGGACATTCCACTAAATGCATAATTGACATGGGATCTACTTAAAGCTTCATAGACTCATGGACTGAGCAAAAAAATGCAACCTGAAAATGTATCATTCTAATTACTGCATATTCCTTGTGTCTCATTCGCATTCTGCACATGGGAGGGGGGGGGGGGGGGGGGGGGAGGAATCCTGTAAATTTTGCTTGTATATAATACTTGATGAATTGTGTGCTCTGGTGTTGTGGGTCTGGACTTCCTGTGTCACCTGAAATGAGAGACCTTTGAAGCATTCTGGTTCCCTCCCCACCTGTAACAGTTTAGAACAGAGGGCCGCTAAAATCAGAACCCACATGCAGCCTCTTCACACTGAATATTGCGCCCTCCCCCTTCCCGAATCTGTCCTCAGACTGCAAACCCATTGATAGCAGGAGGTACAGTATAGCAGACTTTTATAAAGTCTGAGAAAAAATGTCTGCGCGATGAAGACATCATCAAACCTAGCATCAGCCCATGGAGAGCACAAGTGGTAAAAGGGGAAAACAAGTCGAGGCTAGTAATTGATAATAGCCAAAATATTAATCGGTACACACTCCCTCCAATTTTGAACATGGTGAATGATATTGCGCAGTATCTGGTCTATTCGACCATTGACCTGAAAGCAGCTCATCAGCAGCTGCCATTACATTCCGAGGACCATCCATATACATCATTTGAGGCTAACATTCGTCTATCAATTCCAGAGCGTCCCTTTCAATATTACTAATGGCGTTTGTATCTTCCAAAGGCAGATGGAGAGAATGGTGGACAAGTATGGGTTGAAGGCTACCTTCCCTTACCTCCATAACATCAACATCTGCGGCCACATCTTGGAAGATCATGGCACCAACCTCCAGAGTTTTCTCCAAATGGCAAAAGCCCGGATCTTCCCTTATACTTCTAACAAGTGCGTGTTCAGGACTAAATGCTGGCTATCCTTGGCTACGTGGTGGGGAATGGCATCATTGGCCCCGATCCCAATAGGATGCACCCCCTGTTAGAGCTCCCACTCCCCAGGATCACAAAGGCTTTGAGGGATGCCTGGGTTTTTTCTCATATTACACCCAGTAGATCCCTCAATATGCTGATAAGGTTCGCCCTCTCTAAAGGCCACTCAGCTGAAGTCCAAACTGCTTTTGACTACTTCCGGAACCACAATGCAAAAGCCTCCATGAACACAGTGGACGAGAATGTACTTTTCCAAGTGTAAAGCAATGCTTCGGACGTAGCCCTGGCCATTACCCTAAACCAGATGGACAGGCCTGTTGCATTTTTCCCCCCATGGACATTCCAAGGCCACAAGCTCCGGAACCCATCAGTGGAAAAGGAGATTCAAGCCAGTTTATAAGCCGTGAGGCACTGGACTACCTGGCTGGTAGAAGACTTATGCTCCTCACTGATGTGTGCTCAGTCGCATTCATGTTCAATAATGTCAAGAAGGGCAAAATCAAGAATGACAAGATTGCTAGATGGAGGATTGAGCTCTCCATCTACTATTATGACATTGCCTATTGGTCAGAAGCCCTCAGTGACCCTCTAGATGCCTTATCCAGAGGAATCGGTGCCTCTACACAATGAGCTCTACCATCCAGGGGTCACCCACATGGCTGATTTTGTCAAGGCACACAATCTGCCCTACTCCATGGAAATAACGATGTCTTGCCAGGTCTGCGCGGAGTACAAGCCACACTTCTACCACCCCACAAAGGCACACCTGATCAAGTCATCCAGGCCCTTTAAACAGCTCAATGTCAATTTTAAGGGACCTCTCCCCTCCATGAACTGGAACACCTTCTTCCTCTCCATCATTGACAAGTCCTCCCACTTCCTGTTTGCTATTCAGACACATCCACTTCAGTCATAAAGGACCCAGGCTCAATTTTTGACCTGTTCCAGTATCCCAGCTATATTCATAGCGACCGGGACTCAACCTTTATGACTAACGAGCTACATCAGTACCTGCTGGTGAGGGGCATCTTGTCCAGCAGGACTACTAGCTACAAAACAGGCAGGTTGAAAATGAAAACGCCACAGTCTGGAAGGCTATCAAACTAGCTCTGAAGTCTAAAGGCATTCCAGACTCACAATGGCAGGAAGTCCTCCCTTTAGCACTCCATTGCATCCAGTCATGACAATGTACCGTGACCAATGCTACTCCTCACAAGCTCCTATTCACTTTCAAAAGCAGGTCGGCATCAGAAACTACACTCCCAACCTGACTCACCATTCCTGGTCCAGTCCTTCTCAGGAAGAACACAAGGAGAACCAAGTCCGACTCCCCTGGTGGAAAGAGTGAAACTGCTTCACACCAATCCCACGTTTGCCTATGTGGAGTACCCAGATGGCAGAGAGGACACAGTCACCATTAGGTACCTGGCACCCACTGGAGCAGTGCCTCAAGTGCCCTGCGAGCCACGGAGATCGTTATCATTGCCCCTAATCAGGGCCTCAGGGGATTCAGTTCAGGAGGAAAGTGCATTCCCCTCCACCTTTGAGCTGGAGACCCAGGCCACCTCTCCTTCCTCATAAGGAGTCCAAGGCTCCCCCGTGCTAAAGCGCTTCACAAGGCTCTCCAGGCTGCTTAAATAACTATTTTTCAACACAATTCTACACAAAGGGGTGAATGCAGTGAAATGGGATTCACTGGTAGGGTGTTGTGCTGATGGCTGGCCCCACCTCCCAGCTCCACCCCCATCTGCTCACTTATAACCCTGGTTTCCCACCTAAACCCAGAACCCATCTGAAGACTTCTGTGAGACCCTACCCATAATTATAAGCTAATAAAAACATTTGCTCTCCCTGCAGTTCTGAGAGCTTTTATTCACACTACAAACAGTCAGCATATTTTTTAATAGCTACCCCATATATTTTGATGGTATGGAATGGGGATGTGGGATAGTAAAATTGAAAGAGGATTTGCCTTGCTGGGAACACAAATGTAGGATTAAGGAAGAACACTTCTCATGCACTTGTTTAAGAAAGGACTGTTCGAATCTAACTATGAACTCAGGTGGTTTGTGGGGATGCTGTTGGGAAAAACAATGGGAAATATAAACGGTAGATATATACAAATCCCAGACATCAGCACCAACAAATGTACCGATCGGTTAAAGAAAGGCTGTGCATTCCTCTTTAATGGAACTTTTACTAATGCTATGACAGGAAATAGCCTTCTGCCTTGTTTGCGGTTGGGAATTTAGGACCTTTTCTTGTCCCATGCTCAGAAGACGGATCATCACCCCAGGAGTGATGAAGGAATTTGTGCAGACTATACCAATCCTATTACCCTAAGATCTGACATCAGATGGAGGGTCCTCAGATCTTTAGCCCTCAAAAGATCAGCTGTGGTGATGGCTGCCAAGAATCAATGATCTAATCTGTGACTTAATTATCTTGGCCAATGAGACTGGCAGAGTTGGAGGCTGTTAATCAAGAACTGATCGAATTAAGGCTCTTTTTGACAACAAACCAGATATGCCGTAGATTACCAGTTTGCTACCCAGGATGGTGAATGCTCGATTGTAGGGGATAAGTGCATTACTAAAGTTACAGATGACTCCTTCAACATCTCCAAGGCTATACAAGATATCCATAATCAGACAGACAGTTTCAGACAGGGATCACGGGAACAGAATGGATGGTTTGTTTGGCTAACCTGAAAACATGTGGAGGGTTATGGGGGTTATACATCTTACATGCAATTGTGATATTAGCTGCAGGGTTAGATGCTCTCTCTGCTGCAATTACTTGTGTAAATATCGGCTGTAAAACCTTAACATCACGATTATCTGCCTCTATCCCACTGTCATTATCGTATTAACCTCCCAACCTTTATTACTCATCTAGAACCATTTTGATATTATAATTTAGTAGACATCATCCCATGATAAAAAAGGCAGTCCATATGTAGTATTAAAGTGAATAAAATAACTTCAAAGTACTAAAGTGAATTAAAACACAAAATGTAATCTTGATGTCTAGATTAAGGAGAGGCTCCATGAATATAATATAGACTGGTACAACCTTCATAAGCCACCAACAGATGGCTTTGTATTTCAGGCAATGCAGATTAGAAATATGTGACAGGTTCTCTGTACAGATTTTCTGTTTGCTGGGAGACCAGGGTTCAATTCCCAGGGGGCAGTGGGATAATCAGACAATCCCACTGGCAGATACTGATGTACTGTCATAATCTACACAACATACAAGATATTCAGGAAGAGTGTGATAATGTTGAAAATAGCCTGTGAGGGTTTCTGGGTCTTTTTTCCTGTCTCATACACAGAGATGGGTTTTTTGGCTCAAATGACCAGGGAGGTTAGAGATCTATACCTGAAAATTTTAAATAGACCAATTTTGGGGATAACTACTTAAGTTTATTCTGACCATTTGTGTGTGGCTCGGTCTTCTCTATGTGAGACCATTTGGATCTCAAAGGGGGGAAATATATGTAAAATAAACCACAGAAACTATGCACCTGTACTATTCACTATGTATTCATTAATCCATTGCTATGTAACAATTTACTTACACTATACAAAAATAACAATTCATCATTTATTTACTACACTATGCCACAGTTAAAGGGTCAAGAAGAAGGTAGCAGATGGCATGATATGATGAAACATGTGATTCAGAACATGATCAGATTAATGGGTGGAAAATAAGGAAAACAATTGTGGTGAGCCAAGAGATGACATACTGCTAAGAAGTGGTTATGAATGATTGGGTGCAAAAGTGTGATTAAGTTAGGGTTATAATATAAAAAGCCTATGTTCTTTGTTGTGTGGGCAGTCAGTAATCAGCTCTCTGACTGACACAGCTTTTGTTTGTAAATAAAAGTTTAAAACTTCATGAATCTTCTGCGTCTCCTGGTCATTCTTTGTGTTTGACAAACCACAACAATAGCTGTCAATTCTTGTGTGCATTTGTGGCACAAGCCACTGCCTGCAACATGGAGGGGAGTAATGTTGTTTATGAGTCTAACAACATTAGCATGGTTTTTTTTAAATCTTTACAGGGTTTCTTTTCTTTTTCTCATGGAATAGTTAATAACAATAGCCTATCTCGGCTGCACCATTTCATCCGATGCAAGGATCGACAATGAGATAGACAACAGACTCGCCAAGGCAAATAGCGCCTTTGGAAGACTACACAAAAGAGTCTGGAAAAACAACCAACTGAAATACCTCACAAAGATAAGCGTATACAGAGCCGTTGTCATACCCACACTCCTGTTCGGCTCCGAATCATGGGTCCTCTACCGGCACCACCTACGGCTCCTAGAACGCTTCCACCAGCGTTGTCTCCGCTCCATCCTCAACATCCATTGGAGCGCTTACACCCCTAACGTCGAAGTACTCGAGATGGCAGAGGTCGACAGCATCGAGTCCACGCTGCTGAAGATCCAGCTGCGCTGGATGGGTCACGTCTCCAGAATGGAGGACCATCGCCTTCCCAAGATCGTGTTATATGGCGAGCTCTCCACTGGCCACCGTGACAGAGGTGCACCAAAGAAAAGGTACAAGGACTGCCTAAAGAAATCTCTTGGTGCCTGCCACATTGACCACCGCCAGTGGGCTGATAACGCCTCAAACCGTGCATCTTGGCGCCTCACAGTTTGGCGGGCAGCAACCTCCTTTGAAGAAGACCGCAGAGCCCACCTCACTGACAAAAGGCAAAGGAGGAAAAATCCAACACCCAACCCCAACCAACCAATTTTCCCTTGCAACCGCTGCAATCGTGTCTGCCTGTCCCGCATCGGACTTGTCAGCCACAAACGAGCCTGCAGCTGACGTGGACTTTTTACCCCCTCCATAAATCTTCGTCCGCGAAGCCAAGCCAAAGAAATATGATAATGTAGTAGAACTAGTATTTGGAACGAGAGGCATGCGTGAGAGGTGGTATTATCATAATACTTGATGCGTGAAATGGCAAGTTTTGTAAGTATTAATATTAATGGGATTTAAAATAATTGAAAGGAATAAAATACATATGAAAAAGATGAAAGTGGATATTACTTATTTTTTTTAAAAACTGAATTGAACATTAAAAAAATGAAAAGAAATTGTGTAGGACATGTTGCAGCATCTTCATTTAATTCCAAGTCTAGAGGGGTAGCAATTTTAATTAATAAAAACTTAATGTTAAAATTATGGACCCAGTAGGTAGATATAATAGTACATTAAGATTTTTCTGAATTTTGGACTTTTTTTTAATATATATGCACCAAATTTAGATAATGAGAAATTTGTATAAGAAACTTTTTTTCAATTTAGCAAATGCCAATGAAAATGTGTTAAAGGGTGGAGACTAATTTTTGTATTGACCCATTGTTGGATAGATTTGTGAGAAAGAAGATTATTAAAAGTAAAGCAGCCAAATTTTACAATCCTTAATGAAACATATGAGATTAATAGATGCATGGAGTTTTTTTTTTAAACTCAAAAAGGCATGATACTTACTCCAGAATTGATTTTTTTCTCAATATCGGCACACAATATTGGCACAATTGCAGGAAAGAATAAGAGTTGAGGTTAAAGCAAGAATTCATCAGACCACTATTTTTAGCAATATCAATAGAAAATGGAGAGAAACCATCTTATAGATGGAGATTTGATTCTATTTTGTTAAAAAGGATGTTTTTGTGGATTTATGGAAATACTAATTCCATAATGAATAAATTTGTTTTATGGAATGCAATGAAAGCATATTTAAGAGGTCAAATAATAAGTTATACATCTAAGATTAGAAAAGATTACATGGAAGCAGAACTGGAAAAGATAATAGAAAAAAAATTACATGTTCAATCAAATGAAAGAAAAAAATTGGTAATAAGAAATCAAAGTATAATACTTGCAAAAAAAACAGAAAGATATAATGAGAACTAAGCAAATATATTATGGATTAGGAGAGATAAGGTTCTTGCATGGTAATTAAAAGCAGAACAAGTATCTAGAACAATTAGAGCAACCAAGAATCAAATTGGATTACTTATAAATCACAAAAAATAAATGAATTTATTTTATAAAGAGTTTTAAAAATTTGTCAGAATTGCTAAAAGATAAAAATAAAATAATTTGACGAATAAATTTACCAAATTTTTTTAAAAGTTTACTCATTTACTCAAAAGGAGATTTAAAAAAGCATTGGATTCATTACAAAATAATAAATCTCTGTGAGAAGCTGGTTTTCCCTCTGATTAAAGCATTTAAAGCTTTATTAATTCCTCCATTTATGGAAGTATTAGAAGAGGGAGAGAAACAAATGATTTAGCAGAACCATTTAAGACAGCAATAATAAGGGATTCCAAAAATAGGTAAGGATCCTTTGAAGCTATCATATAGACCTTCTTCATTGTTAAATGCATATTTTAATAATATCCAAAATGTTAGCAAATAGAATAGCGAAATATTTATCTAAATTAATAAATCTGGACCAAGCTGGATTTGTTAATGAAACAACTTAATGAGTAAAATACACTGAGCACAGTTAAGAGAGGAACCCAGTTTAGTAGTTACTTTAGATGCTGAAAAAGCATTTGATAGACTTGAATGGGATTTTTTTTAAACTTAAAGTCTTAGGAAAATTTGGAATAGTACCCACATTTCTAAATTGTGTCAGAGCTCTGTTGAATAAACCTAAAGTGAAAGTAGTAAAATAGAAAAACATCAGAATCTTTTTTATTGACTAGATCAAGTAGACAGTATGTAATTGTCACCATTATTATTTTAACAACAGAGTCTTTGGTAGAATTAATTAGACTTGATAATATTAAAAGGTTTTAAAGTACACAGGAAAGAACACAAGATTAGTGTATTTGCAGAAGATGTTATGTATTTGACTGAACCAGAAAGGTCATTATTTAATTGTATTTAAGATTAAAAGAATATTGTGTAGTATCTGGTTACAAAATAAATTGTGATACAAGTGAAATAACGCCTACACTCATGGCAGATTATGAGCAATGTAAAAGGGAAAGTCAGTTTAAATGGCAAAGAGATGCAATTAAATATCTAGGTATTAAAACTGACAATTTACACAACTTAACTAAATTGAACTATACATCATTGTTTAAGAAAATAGAAGATTTACAGTAATGGAAGGAACTACCTATAACATTAATATGAAAGATTAATTGTTTAAAAAAGTGAGTACATTTCCTAGAGTACAATACTTATTTCAAATATTACCTACATTTATACCATCAAAATGTTTTTCAAGAACTAAGTAAGGAAATTTGGAAAGGAAAAAAATGACAGAAGTTACATTGGAAAAGTAAGTCCTCCCACAATGGCTGAGTTAACCAAGATGGAAAATCCATTGCCTTTATATATATAAAAAAAATCACAAAATCTATCAGTAACCAACATTTTCAAATGGTCAACAATTACATTTGTAGCAGCATTAGTTACCTCACACTTATTCAACCAATAGAATTGATTGAAGTTTCCTGCAAAAATATTATTTTGACATAACTCTAGGAGTATCATGAATCCAAATAGCTTTGTTTTTGCATCAAAGTGTCATATTTGCTACTTGGAGTTGCTTGTTCAATGTACTTTGTTTCTCAAAAATGTCACATAAGCTTTGCCATCTGTTGGCAGCAAGAGCTTCATTTCAGCTTTGTCCTTCAAAAACTCGCCGAGAGCAAACAGTTCAATAAACCTTTTGAAACAGTTTCCTTTTTACAACCACCTTACTTCAGCTTGAAGCAATAGTCTCACATGTTCTGCATTTTTATCAAAACAAAACTGCTTAAACAAATGTTCACATTTGGCATTAGCCTTGATGACATTGATACTGCATTCTGTGATCAAGTGCATCTCATGTAGAACAGGGGAAACTTTCTTGGCAACTATGTTTTCTCAGTGATTTCCTTCATTGATTTTAAACATTTTTTTTAAACTATAGCAGGTGCGCCATCTGCAGCACATGATACAATGTTTCCTTTTGGTATTTCATGGAAATAATTTTCAAGCTTGTTGAAGATATAAACTGCAGTCGTGGTTGTTTCTAATGATCCACAAAACAACTTCTCTTGAAACATTTCCTGATCAATATATCTCACATATGCCAATAACAGAGCCTCGCTGTTCCATATGGTAGATTGAAATCACAAAAGTTCTAAATACAACTGGATCAACTTCTCAATAGAGGTTTTTCAATTTCTTGACCCACGTCATCTATTCTGTTGCAGACAGTACTATTACTCAATGGCATTGCTCGGACATCTTTGTCATCATTTTGCAGTAGTGTTTTGAGAAACAATGATATTGTGGTATAATCAGTTCCTCCCCATCAGATGATTCTTCCCATGGTTTGGTATCAGTAGAGAAATTTCATAGCTAGGATCAAGGGTATGCTTAAGGGCTGTAGTTTGTGCAGCGAATAATGAAGTAATTTTTTTAAATCTATTTTCAAATTTCTCTTTTAGTGATTTAAAAAGTTCCAATTTTGAATTGACATGGTTAGGCTGTTTTACCCTCAAATTAGCTTCAAGATAGCCTGCTTTCATTGATCATTTGTCAAAGTCTGTTGGCATAATAGGCAAAAAGGTGAACATTCTTCGTGTACAGCAGCTATCAACCCAAACTTCCAAGAACTCCATTGAATCTTGACAAATCTTTTGCTTGCTTGGTATGTTAATTTTGAATATACAACTATACAACAGCGCGAGCTCCCCGAAACCGATTAATCCAACAGCGCGAGCTCCCCGAAACCGATTAATCCAACAGCGCGAGCTCCCCGAAACCGATTAATCCAACAGCGCGAGCTCCCCGAAACCGATTAATCCAACAGCGCGAGCTCCCCGAAACCGATTAATCCAACAGCGCGAGCTCCCCGAAACCGATTAATCCAACAGCGCGAGCTCCCCGAAACCGATTAATCCAACAGCGCGAGCTCCCCGAAACCGATTAATCCAACAGCGCGAGCTCCCCGAAACCGATTAATCCAACAGCGCGAGCTCCCCGAAACCGATTAATCCAACAGCGCGAGCTCCCCGAAACCGATTAATCCAACAGCGCGAGCTCCCCGAAACCGATTAATCCAACAGCGCGAGCTCCCCGAAACCGATTAATCCAACAGCGCGAGCTCCCCGAAACCGATTAATCCAACAGCGCGAGCTCCCCGAAACCGATTAATCCAACAGCGCGAGCTCCCCGAAACCGATTAATCCAACAGCGCGAGCTCCCCGAAACCGATTAATCCAACAGCGCGAGCTCCCCGAAACCGATTAATCCAACAGCGCGAGCTCCCCGAAACCGATTAATCCAACAGCGCGAGCTCCCCGAAACCGATTAATCCAACAGCGCGAGCTCCCCGAAACCGATTAATCCAACAGCGCGAGCTCCCCGAAACCGATTAATCCAACAGCGCGAGCTCCCCGAAACCGATTAATCCAACAGCGCGAGCTCCCCGAAACCGATTAATCCAACAGCGCGAGCTCCCCGAAACCGATTAATCCAACAGCGCGAGCTCCCCGAAACCGATTAATCCAACAGCGCGAGCTCCCCGAAACCGATTAATCCAACAGCGCGAGCTCCCCGAAACCGATTAATCCAACAGCTTTTTCTGGGTCCCTATTTTTTTCCTGATTTTGGTGTCCCCTTCAGGCTGGCACCTGGGGCAGCCCACCCCCATCCAAATGCTAGTGTACAAAGACACATACAGATACAGGTCTCACTCACTATTGAACTGAAAAAATAAAGAGGTATAGACTGAAAAAATTATGTTAACCAAGGATAACTGTTAAAATAAGAGAAACAAAAACACATTATGAAAATAAAAGAACAAAACAATTTTACTTGGAAGTTACCATAATTGTGTTGTACTGAGAGTTTTGCAAAGTCACATCTTTCACACCAACATAATGAGTTCATTTTTTCAAACTAACTTTTTAATTTTTCCTAAAATATTCCCACACCCCACCAGTGGGGCAGACACCCCTCCTTGAGAATCTATGCTCTAGTCCAATTCAGGGTCATTTACTAGTGACCCGAGACGTGGTCATTCACATAACTTGTTTCATATGTGTTCAGGGAGTAGATAAAGTTGTATTCTGCTCATTTCAATGATTTATTGATAATACATTTTTTTGCTACAGGTAAGGCTATCATAATAAATCTTTTTTGTGCTCCATCTAAATCAAGTCCAAATTCTTTATTTCTTATATTACTTAGAAGGAAGATCTCTGGGTTTTTTGGTATATTGCTTTTTGTGATTTTATGTCAACCTGGAAATTAGAAGACAACTTGAGAATACAACAATGGTACATAGAAGTGAATAAATGTATCCATTGGAAAAAATAACATATAATTTAAGAAATAATATCACAATATTTGAACAAATATGGGAACCATACATGAAATACAATAGAGAAATCCTACCACAGACCTCTACCACCTAAAATGACAGAAGGAGAAGACAACAAAATGAACTGACTCAGTATATAAAAGTAAAAGACAAAAATTTCTGTTTATTTTTATTAAGTGACGACATTGTTTAACGGGTTTAATGTATCTTATAGATTGAACTTTAAATAAATGGGAAGGGGGGTGAGGGAGGGAGGGGGGGAAAGGGGAGAAAATGACACTGTATATATTCAAGAGCAAAAATGTCTGTATGCATTTTGTCAGTATGGTTTATAGTGTGAAAAATTAAAAAAAATTTAAAAAGATATATTGATAGAGGATAAGGTGAATTTCATTTCTTTTAATGTCAATATCAAATCTGATCAAATATAGTAAAATTCTATCCAAAATGAAGAACAAGCCCATGTAGTATATTTACAGAAAACTCATTTAAATGATAACGAGCATGGAAATCTAAAGAGAATGGACTTCACTAATTTTCTTTTCTAACATAAATTAGGACATAGGAGAGAAGTCGTTATTCTCATCTCAAACAAACTAAATTTTGAAAAAAAAAGTATTTGTAATGAAAGATAAGGAGGGCAGATATATTCTAGTAAGGGGGAAGGGAATATCGATGGGAATCCAGTTACTCTATTGAATACACACACACACACACTTCCAAGAAGCGATATTAATTTCTTCCAGAAAATTACTAATGCTATGGTAGCAGAAACATAAGGTTTCGATATGTGGGGGAGACTTAAATTTACAATTACAACCAAAGTTATTCTTCCAATAAAAAAAAAGTTAAAATCATCAAATAAGAGGGTTAACTTTTTGAGGATATTGGACTGATTGATATATGGAGAGACCTTTTCCGATAGAAGGGATAACACTCATTACTCTGCTTTCCGTTCTTTATGTACAAGAATAGACCATCTTATAATATTTGGAAAAGATGGAGACAAACTAAACACCTGTGAAATTGGGATGACAGATATAAGTGACCATGCACCTATATATTTATCAGTTGATTTTGACCTACAACCAAATTATTGAACATAATGTTTTACCTATATGCAGATGATCTTTTGCTTTTTATATCCAATCAAGATATTTACCATTCATACCATCTTTTCTACCTCAAATTATTCATTTTTTGGTGTACAATTTGAATCTGCACATAAGTGAATCAAGTGAATTTAAAAAAAAAGTTAGGTATAGAAATTGGTTTAAGATTGAGAAAGATACAAAAATTAGGTAAAATCATTCTAATTGAATACAACCAATCATAGAAATAGATAAAGTATCATCTCATTATGGATAATTTAACAATTTAAGTAGAAATATTTTCCTTAAAAAAGATGATTATAACTCTTCATAATTGTAATACCAAGATAAGTAAATTGATCTCTCACAATTTTAAATTGTGTTATCGGAGCATTTAAGGGTAAAAGTTCACTTTTGTGCAAAATTTGAACCTTTCACTGTCCATTGAGGTTTGGGATTCTATTTTTAAACTGATTAACACTACACCTCTTTGAGCTTGGGATTGTCTGTTGTAATTCAAAGTGATACAGAGCTCCTTCGTCTAAAGTTAAATTGTCTTGTTTTTATTTGGACATAAATCCTTGAACTGATGAATATAAAACAGGTGGTGCTTCTTTAATTTACAAGTTCTGGGAATGCCCTAACTTAGAAAAAAAATGGAATTCAAACATTATCAGCGATGCTCAAATTAAAAATGGAACCTAGCCCTCTAATGCCTCTTTTTGGAAAATTCCAAGATGCTTTACCAACTTCAATTCAATGCTGCATTTTATCTTTTATTTCATTGCTGGCCAGATGTGCAATATTGATTAAGTGGAAAGATAATACCACACCTGTACATGCACAATGGCTAAAGGACATTATGTCATGTTTAAATTAGGGATAAATTTAGATATACAATCACTGATTCAAGCATTAAATTCCAAATGATATGGGGCTCATTCATGGACTAATACCTCAACTTTAAGATTTAGTGTTGATGTGAAATTTTGGCATTGTGTTGTCCCAGTCTAGGATTGTGCCACTTTGATTTATTAGCATTAACCTTCAACCTTGTTTAAGGGATGGGTCCTGAAATTTATTTCCTTTTTGTTTTTTTTTGTTTTGTTGTGTTTTTAATATCATGATCGTGTTTTGGAACTTTTATTATCATTTTTGTAACTTTTTATCTTCTTGGACTTTTAGAACATTTTAATATTGTTCATCTTTTCTATTGTAAAAATATATTAAAATATTTTTGAAAGGACCTACAACCAAAGAATGTTATTTGGAAACCAAATTCAAATCTACTCCAATGATCCCTATTTTAGGGAACAAATCAAAGAGGAAATTAATCTGTGCTTGGAGTACAGTGATAAGTTTTATCCCCTATTTTATGGGATGCTCTGAAGGCTGTCTTGAGAGAGAAAATTATGGCAATATCTTCATATAGGAAAGGGATAAGGAATAAAACATTGGAGGAATTACAGGATGAAGGAACTGGAGAGGGTGCACAGATTGAGTTTGGCATGGGACACATTGGAGGGCATTGAAAAAATTAGGAGTGAAATTCATGGTTTGACAGCACATGAAATTGGTAAGGATTTGGTGTTTCTGGAACTTTCTATTAAAGTGTATCTAAATATATGAAGGTATTGGCATGGAAGCTGAGAAAAATGATAGCAGAATACTGCTTGTGAAATTGGGCATCCAAGAACAAGTGATTGAAAAAAAAAAAGCTGGGTAAAATTCAAGAAGCTTTTGAGGTGTTTTATGAAACTGTGTTCTGGGAGGGGGGGGTGGAGCATAACCCAAATTGACACCTTCTTGAATTCTTTGGGATTGCCCATTTTAAGCAAAGAAGTTGAACTAAAAATTACAATTAGTAGGCTTGGATTGAGTGGGTCACCAGGAGTCAATGGATATAGGGCAGAGTGGTATAGAAAATTTGGAGAGGGGTTCATTCCAGTCTTACTCCTGAAATAAAACTTTTAGAGGGGCACAAATGCCAACCAGTTGGAAGGAGGTGATAATCACAGCTATACCAAAAGATGGAAAGGATAAAATGGAATGTGGATCACAAAGACCAATATCTGTTCTTAATGTAGATTAAGAATTATTTACCTCCATTATGGCCAAACGATTAGAAGAATTTTTACCCACATTGATACATAATGATCAGACAGGTTTTATATAACAACGCCAAACATGATAATATGAAGGACACTTCACATTATAGATCATACAATAAATTAAATTAAAGCAATAGTTAATAGTCTGGGTGCTGTAAAGGCTTTTGATTTGGTTAATTGGAATTTTTATCAGAGTTTTACATGGATTTGATTTAAATGATACAACTATTAAAAACTATACTGGCGCTATATGACAATCCTACTGATAGGATTAAAATCAATGGATATTTATCAAATAGTTTTATACTCGAAAGGGGTACGATACAGCATTGTGCCTGGTCACCACTACCCTTCACATTGTATTTCGAACCATTAGTTCAATACATCAGGCAGAATGAAGATATCAGACAATTACTATCTAAGAGTCAGAGCACAAATTGTTATGAGAATGACATTTTGATGTATTTAGGGCAACCAACATACTCTTTACCCAAATTGATGCAATCCTTTGAATGATATGGTCAAATATCAGGATACAAGATTAACATAAATAAAACCCAATTACTTTCATATGCAGTACAATTCCAATTATACAAAATGGGATTCTCCAAAATTCTCATTTATACAATTTTTTTAAAAATTCAGATAAATAAGGATATCCAAAACAAATTTATCCAATTTTTTTTTTTGGAGTCAAACTGACTAACAGATTACAAAGAAAATTCACCCGACATGAATTTAGATTGACCATTATCCTCGTTTCAGTACCTCCCTCCCTTCTCTCATTCCATTTCTTATTTACCTTCCCCTATTTACTTTTCTCCCCAACGCTCCCTCTCAAACTGCATGCCACGGTCTCCCAGCAGATAGCTGTCGGAAGAATCATCCGTCCTAGCGTCATCATGGACGGGAACAGGTCCTTGGGATCAGTGCCATTCCCTCCCCAGAACAGCAGAACTCCACAACACTGACTTTGAACCCTCCCCTCTGCCTACTATCACAGCACATAGTGGACTCCCCAGTGTGGGTTTGTGGTCAGCCTAGCAGGGGAGGATTTGGAAATAGGACTTGGGCATTATGGGGGAGGGGGGGTGGCAGGATTGGGAGCTCCAGCGACTGGGAAAACAGGAGCCTGCCGATTTGTCAGTGAGTACTAGCCTGGGAAGCCTCACCAAGGATCAACGGCAGCAGTGCATATATATTGGGGATTGGCTGCAGTTGGAAGGCCTCTGTGATCGGAGGCGGCCAGCATTTTATTGCTGAGAATTAAAGATTATTGTAATGCTTAAAAAGCCTTCCCTTGTTATTTAAATATTGATACAAGTGATTTGCTGTTGCTACTGGGATGTTTTTTTTTTAAACTTACCAGTTCTCTGGGGGGGGGGGGGGGGAAATAACTGACATAGGCCCAGTCCCAACCATTTAGGATAATCAAGTGTTGTGCTGCAAATGTAGCCCACAAAGAGAAATTGAAAAGCGATAGCTCTGGGAATGGCAAACAGAATCTGAATTTGTCGCAGGATGCACCGATCTGCAATTGAACCGGGTCACTGAGATGCAGGCTCACGAGAGGCTGAGAGCCCTGAGACATTGGGCTGGTGCCAGTATGCTGAGGCTCAGTTTTATGTTACACCAATCACTTCTGATGTCACAAAATACTATTACATGGTAAGTTTGCTAGACCAAGAGACCATCGGCAGGATTGTCAATTTCCTGCAGCAGCCCCCCACCACCCCACTCCCCGAAGACACGAAGCACTCAAAGCACTCCTCATATGCACTTTTGACCTTCCGCGCCACGAGTGAGCAGTGAGACTGCTGCATAGGGACGGCCTGGACAACTGCACATCATCTTCCCTCATGAACGACATGCTAGCATTGATGGATGGTCACGGACCCCATCCACTGTGGGAGCAAATATTCCTAGAACAAGTGCCAGAGGACATTCACCTGCTCCTGGCTGATGATGACTTTGGCAGATTAGCTGCCTTAGTCAATGCCCTGTGGAAGACTAAGCAAAGTTGTGGACTTGCCATCGACTACTTTGCTATGTCACGCCAGGTCCTTGTACTGTTCCAGTGCCAGAGAGAAAGACCAACACAGCTGGGGAGAGCTCAGAGAAGGAATGGTGGTGCTACTACCATCAGTGCTGGGCTACTGCTGCCGACCACCTTGCTTGCATCTGGGAAATGCCTTGGCTCGCTATCCTTGATGACTACAGCGGTCAGCCACAGAGACAGCCTGCTCTATCTTTGGGACCAGCATTCCAGTCGGCGTTTCACGGTCAACACGGGAGCAGAGATCAACTTATTGCCTCCCGCAATCTGGAACACTCACGCCAGAAAGACTGAGCCTTGCCTCACTGCAGCTATGGCAGCAATATCCATTCATATGGAGTGTGGACCATTCCTCTGGAATTCAGCCCCTGCTGGTTTTATGGATCTTCACACTGCCAGACATATCACAATCCCTGATGCCACAGACTTCCTGAGCACAATGCCTCCTCATAGACTTAAAAGGGCACTGCTTAGAGAACTCCAAGATCTCCCAGTCCCTCTACCTACACCAGGTCACTCTACCAGTACCTCACCTCAACTCTGACTTTTTCTCAACTCATGCCAAGATCTCAGAGTTTCTGAGCATAGTCACCCCCTAATTCTTCTCAGCCATGCTGAAGCATGGTATCCACACCACATCCCCACAGAGGGACCACCTGTACATGCCCTGGCCCCTAGGCTGCCTCCTGACAAGCTAAGCTTGCCAAGGAGGAATTCCATAAGAAATGAGGATAGTTCAAAGCTCTGACAGCCCATGGGTATCTTCCCCCCCCCCCCCCAACATATGGTACCCAAGGCATTTGGTGGCTGGAGACCTTGTGATGATTCACCAGCTCAGTAACATCATGACAGCAGACAGATACCCAATTCTCCATATCCAGGATTTCACCTCCATTCTTCACACCATGAATATCTTTTTGAAAATCAATTTGGTTAGGAGACACCATCAGATTCCAGTGCACCCTGATGATGTCTCAAAAACGTCGCTCTTCGCTCCTTTTGGGCTCTTCCTGCGTATGCCTTTTGGGTTAAATAATGTGGCATAAATCTTCCAGAGGCTTATGGCCATGGCTTGGACTTTGTGTTCATCTACCTGGATGATATTCTTAATACCAGCCACTCCCATCAGAAGCACAACAAGAACCTGTCCCAGCGCCTTAGTGAAATCAGACTGGCTGTCAATCCTACCAAATGCCAGATCGGGTTTACAACCATCAATTTCCTTGGGCAGTGCCACTTCCTTCCAAGGTGAAAGCTGTACTCAGGTTTGCCCAGCCTTCCAGTTAAAGAACTGCAGAAATTTGTAGGCACGGCAAATTTCTACCATTGTTTTCTACCAGCGGCAGCCAGGATCGAGCAGTCACTCTTCAAATGATCTTCTGTCCAGCCCGAGGACCTGGAGTGGGATGAGGAGGCGCCTGCAACCATTTCCTACTTCAACTATCCCTCACCTCTTACCCGTTTTCACCAAAGCCAATGATAACCACTCCCTCGAATGCTACTATTCAAGTTCTGATCATGTCAAGTCTCATGTATCCAATGTTTCTGTGATCAGTCACCTGTTCTGGGTTCACTAAGCAAAATCTTGATGTTGGAATTCTTAACCTTGATTTCTAATCCCTCCTTGGCTCCTCCTCTTGCCCCGCAGTAATTTATTCCCAGTCCTTTAATGTTGCAAGATATCTTCACTATTCAAATCCTGGCATCTTGATTACATCTTAATTTTATCAACTTCCCATGGATAGTATGGTACCTATTAATAAATAGCTAAACTTTGACATTCTCCCCCTAAATCTACTTTCAAGAAGCTTCTAAAAAGCTACTGGGGTTACAGGAGGAGTGTGGGTCACATTCAAGGACTAGTGGCTCATAGGGAAGAGGGGACAAAAATCCAAGACAATCAGGACTTGAAGGGAAAAATTGGGCACCAAAGGAAACTTATTAATGAGGAGAACTAAATTATTAATTGTACAAATTAGCAAATGTTTTAGAATTTAAGAAAACCAATAATGTCCCATGTGGAATGACGTGTTATTCCATGGAAAATATAAAGAAAGTCATAAATCTGCTTTGAAAGCTAGATAATGTATGAATGCCATGGGGGCGGGGAAGAGGATTCAAGAATATTCATGTCAACATATCCTGATTGCTTCAACTAAATATTTTTTTCATATTCCCAAGGCTGTGGACTACATTTCTGACAAAATCCTCTGGGCGAATAATCCAAAGTTCAAATATCACTGTATAGCAGTGGAACTGCCCAAGGAAGCACTAGAGACTGCCTCATAAAATATAAGACACAGTTAGATTGATTTTTGCACGGTAGGGAAAGTAAGGGTTATGTGGAAAAGGCAGGTAGGTGGAGCCGAATCATAGAACACTACAGAAGAGTACAAGTCGTTCAACCTTTTATGTTGTACTGACCCATATATTCCTTTAAAAAAATTCTGAACCCTCTCTACTCTATAAACCTCTTCTTCCACCAACGTACCCAAGACTCTCTTAAATGCCCCCAATATCTCAGCCTTCACCACCAACCCTAGGAAGAGATTCCAGGCATCCACAACTCTTTATATAAAAAAAACACCCCTGATGTCTCCCCTAAACTTCTCTCCCTTCACTTTATACTTACATGCATGTCCTCTGGTAATTGCTCTTCCCACCCTTGGGGAAAAAAGGGCCGGCTGTCTACCCTATCTACGACTCTCATAACCTTGTAGATCTCAATTACGTCTCCTTTCATTCTTCCATGCTCAAAAGTCACAAGTCCCAGCTCTGCTAAACTTGCCTCATAAGGCTTATTTTAAAATCCAGGCAATATCCTGGTAAATCTCCTCTTCACCCCTTCCATACCTGTTGCATTCTTCGTAAAATGAACACTACTCTAAGTGTGGTTTCAGAGATTTGTAGAATTGCAAAATGACCTCTTGACTCTAGAATTCAATACCCCATTAATGAAGCTCAACATCCATAGGCCTTCTTAACTATCCCATCAATTTTCACAGTGATCTTGTACGTATTTGGACCCCCCCCCACCACCACCACAAGGTCTTCTGTTTATCCACACTCCTAAGTAATGGAACACTAACCCTGTACTCAACTTTCTGATTTGTCCTTCCAAAATGCAGCACCTCACATTTATGTGGATTGAACTCCATCTGCCACTTTTTCACCCAACACTACATCCTATCTATATCATTTTGTAACCTATAACAACCTTCAGAACCATCCACAACTCCTCCATTTTTCATATCATCCACAAACTTACTGAACCCTCCTTTCGCCTCTTCATCTAGAGAATTTATACAGATCACAAAGAGCAAAAATCCCAGAACAGATTCTTGTGGAACTCGACTAGTCACCAATCTCCAGGAAGAATACTTTCTTTCCACTACTAATCTGATTTCTACATGCAAATCCATTTTTTTTTAATTATTATTCACACAGCCAAGATTCCATGCCTCATGGCTTTCTGAACAAGCATCTCATGGGGGACCTTGTCAAATACCTGACTTTAAAAATATACACACATTATATATATATATACATACATACACACACTACTGCCCTACCCTCATCAATTTTCTTGGTTACCTCCTCACAACCTTCCTTTCTCAAAGCCATGCTGATTATCCTCGATAGACTGTACTTCTCTTAAATGCTCATAGATCCTTTCCTTAAGAATCCTCTCCAATAGTTTGCACACCACTGAGGTAAGAGTCACCGGTCTATAATTCCCAGGATTTTCCCCATTATATTTTTTAAAACAACAGGATGACATTTACCATTCTCCAATCCTCTGGTATCTCCGCAGTGGCCAAGTAGGACTTAAAGATCATAACCCTGCCCGGTTATCTCTTCCCCCACTTCCCACAGCAACCTGAAATATATTGCATCTTGCCTCAAGGACTTAAAATTTAAGTGTTTTTAAGAAGATCCCACACTTCCTTAATCTCACTATTGTCCAGCGCACAAGCCTATTCTGATCAGACTCTAATCCAGGTTTTTTTCTCATGAATACTGAAGCAAAGTATTCACTTTGGATCTCCCCAACCTCTGTCTCCGCATGTTACCTCCTTTATCAACTCCACCTTAATTCTCATCATCCTTCTGTTCTTCATTTACACATAGAATGCCTTGGGGTTCTTTTTAATCCTACAAATCAAGGCCTTCTTATGCCCTCTTCAAGCTCTCCTATGTCCCTTAAGCTCCTTCCTAGCTAATATATATTTCTCAAGAGCCCTTCCTGCTTCCCATATCTAACATACGCTTCCTCTTCCTCTGGACTAGCTGCCTCACTTGTTTAGTCAACCGCAGTTCCCTTGTCCTACCATTTCATTAAATGGCAATGCAGGCTCGATGGGCCAGAAAGCCTGTTTCTGCTCCCATTTCTTATGGAACTATTAAATTAATCTTTGAACGGAAACAAGCATCAGTAATAGTGACCTTGAATTTGTTGACAAACACAAACAGAGGAGAATCTCTTGCCCTTGCCTGTTCTTCCATACATCTCCAAGCTCAAAGCAATCTGATTGACTGCTAATTCCAGCAAACTGTTCAGTAATCTGCACTACTTCACAATGACTGCTCGCTATCACATTTTCTGATGTACAAGCAATGAATGCTGGTCTGGATAATGACACTTGCATTCTCTGAACATGTCAAGGGCAATAAAATAAACATTAATGTTTGTGCAAAAAGTGTCATTTTTGCAGATGCCCTCCTCTTTCTCCCCCCCACCCTCCCATCCCCAGCAGCAGCTGTTGAAACTCAGCAGTTTGGAAGATACTTATATGGATTTTGATTATTGCAAACTCTACAAATTTTACCTCACGTAATGAAAATTAAAGTCTCTCAGGAATGACCAATCAATCATCAAGCTGATTAAATTGCAGTTTAATTTTTAATCAAAAAAAATCACGCTGTGGATCATGCATTTCCTGGAGTTTTACAAATGGAACTTCAGATCTCACATGGGAATCACAAAACTTTATTATAAATACCTGTAAAGACAAATATACATCATGAATGCAATAAGGAATAACCAGAAGGCATGCATGCAATGTATTTGTCAGCATTGAGTGTTGAGAGTAGCTCTGCAGCAATTCTCAGCTATGGCTTAGTGGTAGCATTCTTGACATGTCTGGAGGTTGAAGGCTCAAGTTCCAACTACTGAAATGTAAAATATTACTGAGTTGGATAAAATGCAAAACAAAGGTCCTGCTTCCCACTTGCGCAGGCATGAATATTCAGATGATACTATTTAGAAGATGGAAGGAGTTAAATTCAGTGTCCCAGCCAATATTCCCTTTTCTGGATTACTTGCAGTTTTAAAATATTATTCATACTTAATGGTATCTGTGATAAAGCAGATAGAGATCTAATCAGAAGTATTTTTGCCTTCAGTGTTCAAAAAGTGCAAAACAATTTCACTTTGTAAAACTTCAGATCAACCAAAGGATAACATTGCTACTGTTCCTGGCTGAGCAAGTTGATAAAGGTCAGTGAGAGGATTTGATTCTTGTGAAGTAGTGCCTGATTGACAAAAAAAATTGAAAACTTATGGCAAATTCAACAACCTGAAAATAAAAAAAGTTTATAAAAATACTAAATTGTTAGAGGTTTGATTAGAATGGTACAGCAGTTAGTGTTGCTGCCTCCAGCACCAAGGATCCAGCCTCAATCCTGACCTCACCTGTTATCTATATGAAGTTTGCAACCATCTCTTTCACTGCTTGGGCTTGTCCAGATGCTCCAAACTGAATCTGATTCAATGGACATCATGGGGCTTCCATTATCCTAGCAACAACCATCGATCAACACTTCAGTCACTCTACCACAGACTACTTTAGAGAATGGTAGGACACTGGAGAGCATTCTCAACAGGCTGATACTTTTCTCCTTGGATTGGAGGAGGCGAAGGGAGTGGGGGGAGCTTTATACACATATACAAAATCATGAGGGGCATAGTTAACGTAACATGTCACAGCCTCCAACTCCCAAGAGTAGAGAATCTAAAACTGGAGTGCATAGATTTAAGGTGATTAAAAAAAGGACAAAGTGATTGTGGGTTTGTGGAACAAGCTGCTATCAGAAGTGGTAGAAGCCAGGATAACAGTTATGTTCAAAAGAGATTCAGACCCATATATAGACAGGAAAAATCTAGAAGAATATGGGCTAAATGCAGGCTAATGTGACAGCAACTATGCTTTTTGAGGTGTCTGAGGAGATTCGGTATGTCACTGAAGACTCTCATAAACTTCTAACATGGAGAGCATTCTGATTGGTTGCATCACTGCCTGGTATGGAGATGCCAACTCTCAGGACAAGAATAAACTCTAGAGGGTTGTTAATTTGGTCTGTGACATCACAGGCACCAGACTTCACTCCATTGAGGACAACGACATGATGCAGTGTCTTAAAGAAATCATCCTCTCACCTCAAAGACCCCCCCCCCACCCCCCCACACCACCATCCAGGCCATTCCCGCTTCACTACCATCAGAAAGGAGGTACAGGAGCCTAAAGACAAGCACTCAGTGGCACAAGGAGAGCTTCTTCCCCTCTGCCATCAGATTTCTGAATAATCAATGAACCAAAGACACTGCCTTACTTTTCGTACACTATTATTTTTATTTTATTTTTTATAGTAATGTCATAAGATGGTTATGTGCACGATGCTACCACAAAACACTAAACTTCATGACTTGTTCATGACAATAAATCCTGATTCTGAAGCTTGGATGGCATGGACAAGATGAGCTGAAAAGCCTGTTTGATGTTGTGGAACTTTACAACTCTGATTACAAAAAATGTCTGTGGGCAACAGCAAAAATAATTGGATTGTAAATCTGCCAACTTCATTTCAAGGCCATTATCACACTGTTAATTTATATGAAAAAATTCAAAATACAATGATAAAAATTAAATCTATAGAATACTTTGCTTCTGATCACAACTGAAGAATCAGTTAATTTCTCCAAGAAAAATTAAGGCACAACCTTTACCATCTTGCCTCCTTTTGATGTAGCTTCAGAACAAAGATTTCGTCCTCAACAGGACAGAAAACTACTGCCACTTTTTAAGTTTAATCTATGCAAAAATTCAGACTCAATTGTTTAAATGTTGTTTGAGGAATTTTGATCCTGCCAGTTAAGAATTATTTTAATTGGATGCATCCATAATTCACTCGACTGTTTCAAGTATAAAGTTTCCATATTTAACACTTGGGATGAAATTTCATCATAGTTCAAAAAGATTTGCCATGAAAGAAATTCAACCACAGATTGCAAAGGATTAGACTTTCCTGTGTTTCTTTGGAATTGTTAATGCAATTCTAAAAAAAAACAAAGTTGCAATCTGTCACAAAGATTTGCTTCATCCACTGAATGTGCAAAACTGCAGATGAAGACTGTGTTAATGCCATACAACTTCTACTGGACAAATGCAGCTAATGATCACAGAAATTACTTTTGGAACATAGAAGCACAGTACAGGCGGTTTGTCCCACAATGTTGTGTCGACCTATGTAAACCTCCTGAACAATCTAAATCTTCCCAACTCACGCCCAGAACCTCTTATTTTTCTTGCATCATATGCCTACCTTTTAAATGTCCGTATGATAGAAGTATCCACCACTCCTGCCAATGCATTCCAGGCACCCACAACATCCTGTGTAAAAATCTTATCCATGACACCTCCCTTTAAATTTCCTACCCTCACCTTATACAGATGTCCTCTGATATTTGTTGCCCTAGGTGAAAAGGTGTCGCTCTAGGAAAAAAGGTTCTGGCTTTGCATCCTATTGATGCCTCTCAATCTTACAGATCTCTGTTAAGTCACCCCTCATCTTTCTTCACTCCAAAAAGACAAGAACTACTTCTGTTAACCTGACTTCACAAGTCATGTTCTCCTATCTAGGTAACATCTTGGTAAATCTCCTCTGCATCCTCTCTAAAGCTACTACATCCTTTCTCTAATGAAGTGACCAGAACTGAACACAATATTCTAAGTGTCATTTAACCAGTGTTTTATAATGCTGTAATATTACCTCTCAGCTCGAACTCAACCCCGCCCCCCCGCCCCCCCACTAATGAAGTTCAGCATACCATTGGCCTTTTTAACTACCCCATCTATGAATTTAGACACCCAAGTTCCCTCAAGTACTAATTGGAATCAATTTCTAAGCTACATAATCTCCTGATTACTTCTGAGACATTTTATTTCATGTTTACTAGAACCCAACATATATAGCTGTGTTCTTCTGCACTTACAAGTATTGTCTGCAAACCTCTGGTCTACTTTTAGGTGGTCCCCCATATCAAGGTTCATAGTATTGTGATCATGTGCATTTTTGAAGACCTGATGTATCTCAATCTCATTGATCAATTTTTTTTTAAACATTCAACCAAATCAGAGCCCAACACAACATGTGTCCCATCTGGCTTAGTCAAATTAGCAAGAATCAAAGTTAAACATCAGCAGGGAATTGAGAGAAAGTGTGCAGTTCCACAATGGCATGTGTCATTGGTGTATCCACTGGGCCATGGACCAGCAGTATATCTGAACAATGCTAAAGAAGGGTAGATTAGTTATTGATGCCACTTGCATTTCTGCACATCTCAGTTGCCTGCCCAAAGCTATCTCAGATCATTCCAGAGGACACACCAATTTCAAGCATAATGATAAACATTTGGTTCTGCCAATTTAAGGCCAATGCTATGAATCCAATCTTAACTGGAAGACCTGAAACATATGTTATATTGAGATAAAAGGGGACTGACCTTAACTAAACAATTGCCAGGAGAAAAGAATCCAATTACTTCCAATTAGGCCTGGTTTCATTACTCTCTAAGTTATGCCCCCACCTTCAAACTCCCTTGCTTCTGACCCAGTCTCTCCTGGTCTCTTCTCTGGCCTTTTGCATGACCACCTCAAATCTCCTCTGCAATCCTTTTACAAATATCCTTTCATAAAATCACTTCAATTACTCTCTGATGTACCCCTAGATTTCCCCAATTTTCCTTGCACTCTCCACAAACTGCAATTAGTTATGCACTTACATGACTTAGATGAAATATTTGTGCGTGTTAAACCACTAAAAAACCTTCCGTACATACTGCAAGACATCTCACAGAATAATAGGCCATGCATGTTTAAACCTGACTTTTCACCCACCAAATACTGTTATTGAAATAGAAATTTTATAGCTAGGATTTTACACAACAGTTATGGGCATCTAATAAAACATCTACATTTTGATTTTAGTATAAATCATACCCTACTGCTTCAATCTTCCCACCAATTTTAACCCAAATCTGCAGATGGTGAAATGTGATGTGAATGTAAATAAATCAAATATAGATCTATTTCTCAGAATGCATCTCTCATGCAACATAATACCGGTTCCTGATTATCAAATACAAATAACCATTATTTCGATCATCCTCTCCCCACCTGCTGTTCTCCTCACTTAACCACTGTCCTATGCATTAATAGGAAGTGTAATACCTGTCCTTCCTTTCACCCCCTACCTCACCATCTTCCAGGATATAAACATCTATTCCAAGTGAGGCAGCAGTTCACCTGCCTATTTTCTAACTTGGTCTATTACGTTGAGAGAAACCAAATGTTATCCAGACAACCATTTTGTACAGCATCTGTGCTCTGCTGCAGTGGACCTCATGAGCTGTCATTTTGTATCTCTTTCCCACTCCTAGCTGATTTGTTCATCTTCAATCTTAATTCATATGGAAAGCCAGACACAAATTAAAAGAGTAAAATCTCTTTCCACATGGGTGGATTACATCTTAATAATATAAACAAAATTTTCTGAAGTCAGGTAACCCACACACTGTACTGTCCCTCCATATTTGTTCAACTAGGTTTCTTCTGCATTTGTGCACCTTTCCCATTTCCTTCTCCATCTTGTTCCACCTGCCCATCATTCGCTCTCCATCTAGTTCTACCTACCCTTCTCTATCCCACCCCTAGCAGTGCTATTACACTGGCAATCTTTTTCCATTTTAGTCCCGATTCAGGATCTCAACCTGAAACCTGAACTTGCAACTTTTGCATCCATAGACACTGTTTAACCTAACAAAATGCGGAAACACAAAGGAGTCAACATTTTGAACCACTAGAAATGGTAATTTTGTATGCAGTAAATATTCATTTCTTTCAGACACAAGCCACAGGTCAATGCTACTAACATTTAGTACTAAGTGTGATATAACTATATTTCATTGTGTTCTTTGGCAATTGTGCCTTCAAACACTATTGACTATCAAACATCATTCTATCTTAACTGATAGTGGCTATTTCATTTTCCAATAAACAATAATAATTGTAACCCTATTCTGCTGAGGACTCATTTTCCTTCAGGGTAGATTCTTGTCCAACTGAATAGTGAAGGCTAAGTATGCTGCTAAACTACCAGATTACTACTGGAGTTTAAATACTCTGGGCCACCCATCCCCATCTCTCCCCTCAGCAAACCTGAGCCCAGTACCAAGAATACAAGTCAGTTGAATGAAGTGCAGATCTTAAGCTCTACAAGAGTAGAGCAACAGCGGCCAAAGATCTTCAGAGTTTGGCAGAATTATTCTGCTTCTCCTAACCTCCCAAATATAAAAGTAACAGCAGGATCGCCCTCAGTATATTGCACAAGGTTCACTTTAAAACTCTCACTACAATTCTCTTTTGCAATCACAGAACTCCAATTTCCATTTTCAATGAATCTGGCACTTTTTGAACGTTAAGCCTGTTTTGTCTTTGCATTTTTGTTGGACTGAAATGTTGACATTTCATGCTTTATTCTTTGTGGTTATTTCTGAAAACAAATTGTTACCTTGTTATTTTGATGCAGAACAAATTTTGAACACAAAGCAAAATACTGTGGAAAATAAACAAACTGCTGGGAGAAAAAAAGTGAAAAAGAAGGCTGCCTTTTCAAACTGGTGAAAAAAGGGAAAAGCAAGATGCAAAGTGCAGATACAAATGTGAGGGCAGGTAAAGAACAAGAGGAAAGGTTTTTGTTTGGGTGGAGAGCTGGAGTGATTAAATGTCATAAGGTGATGAAGACAAAAAGAACTAGCAATGAGGTAAGCATAGAAATAAAAAGAGTGAAAGAAATGCAATGATATTTCAAATCAAGTCCTTATTAGGAACAAAATCTATCATTCTGATGTAATAAAAAGGCATTCAATTTTCTAAATGAGGAAAAGAGGCATTATGTGACGACTAATATCTGAAATATTTCTGTTATTCATGTTATAGTGCGTATGAATGAATTATAAACTATTGGATTACAGCAGCTCTCTCACTTGTAATATACCTCAGAGAACAACAGTGCAATAATTTTGTCAGAGGATGCAACTTACTGAAAAAGATCTCTAAGCAATATCATGTAGAAGACCGACCTTCCTGTTACTGTTTGCCCATTGTCATGGTCAGCAAAGGGATAAGAGTGTGGAAATCCCATGCATGCACAAAATGGTTCCATACCTCCCTATTTCTGGAAAATAACACTGCTCTTCTTGCAAATCCTATATCAATAAACAAGATTCCAATGGGAACTTCTAAAAATGTGTTTACTGTTATAGTTTAAGATCAAAGTATCAAAAGTGTTTGTCAACATATCAGCAAGCCAAATAACAAGAACAGTGCATATCCATCACATTGTAGAGACAAAAATATCAATAAAGAAAGATTACAAGCCATGTCTTTTTTTCAAGTGTTTGGGGCTTTCAGAGAGTATAATGAAAACTAATTATACATGGAATCAAAATATCATTATTAGGAATTAATTTTGAATCTCAATCATCTGCATAGAACACATTAAATGAACAATACCCAATCCCAGATTGACATTTTGCAGATTAAACAATTATACCACAGAAAGATTACACTCTTTGCCATATGCTCTTTCCAGTTTATGTAATTTATTCTGATGAACAAGATTTTTAAAAAAATATCACTAACACCCATTCAAAACATTTAAAATGAAATAAAATGTTCAGAAAAATGATTCAACTTTCCATGATCAAAAAAGTATGGGTTGCCTAATGTAAACTGAGATAGTTTTGAATTCGAACTGATAACTTCTTTGGCAACCTAATTAAATATGCCTTCGACGACCAACATTCAAATTGATAGTGTTAAAATGGCCTGTAAATACAGAAGTAAAATTATCTTACAAAAATAAGTACTATAAATGTTAATTTGAAACTTTCGCCAGAAAGATAAATGTAATCATTCTTGAAATGGCATATAGATTCATCACCGAGGAGTGCACTAACAATCTGTGGTAATTTAGCCAAATGTATTTGAAATGTAACTCTCAATACCTGTTCTCTACCTTTTCTCCTGCCCCGTCCAAAAACACTTCTTTCTCCTTCGTGACTCGTTTACTTTCATTGCCTTGACTTCTCTGAGTTCCCTTTTCTTTCTTACTCTGCTTTTCCCCTTGGTAAAACATTGCGAGGATGAACAATAAGAAACGACTGTCACAATCCTATTAGTTAAATAAGAATGCGGAGTGTAAATCAAAAAGTTTCTTGCTGACTCCCCTTCTCTCAAGTAGTTGCAAGTGATCTGACAAAGCTTGTGATTGATCTACTTTTAATCGCACTTCTGATATCCTTGTACTCGCATTTACACTCCCGTGATTGCTCTCCACTGCATGCGAAGAGGGCGGACAAACACTGAGTTACACAAGGCGGATATCATCGCCTCTGCAGACTCTAATAACCCCAGATTTGGGCGTCACGTTCTTGTGATTTCAACTTTTCTGACACTGGGTGAATATGCAAGCAGCAAGGCACAGCTAAAATTAGGAAATTAACCAAGTTTTTTTTTCCCTCTCTTCTGCCCATTTCCATTGTACAATATATTTGCATACATAATCTGACACTGGGTGAATATGCAAGCAGCAAGGCACAGCTAAAATTAGGAAATTAACCAAGTTTTTTTTCGCCTCTCTTCTGCCCATTTCCATTGTACAATATATTTGCATACATAATCTGACACTGGGTGAATATGCAAGCAGCAAAGCACAGCTAAAATTAGGAAATTAACCAAGTTTTTTTTTCCCTCTCTTCTGCCCATTTCCATTGTACAATATATTTGCATACATAATCTGACACTGGGTGAATATGCAAGCAGCAAGGCACAGCTAAAATTAGGAAATTAACCAAGTTTTTTTTTCCCTCTCTTCTGCCCATTTCCATTGTACAATATCTTTGCATACATAATCTGACACTGGGTGAATATGCAAGCAGTAAGGTACAGCTAAAATTAGGAAATTAACCAAGTTTTTTCCCCTCTCTTCTGCCCATTTCCATTGTACAATATATTTGCCTACCTAATCGGGGAAGAGATGCCAGAGAAGCGGTAGGAGGGAATCAGGCGTGAATATTTATTTGGATGCTAATGTGGCTGTCGGAGTCCCACTTCGACTGGGTTCGGGTGAGAAAAGGCACAAGTGCGATTTGCAGCCAGTGCGCGTCTGGCGTGGGTCAGGCAGCCCGGGGCGAGCTCATGGATCCTTTGGAAGTTTGGATGGAAATAGATAATCGAGAGCCCAGTCACCACTCAGACCTCAACCGGTGGTTGGGGCCGCTCCTCCACAAGCGCCGCTTCCTCCACAAACCCTCCCCTCCGGTACCTCGGATCACGAAGCTGGCAAGATCCCGCAGGTTTAGCAAGATCCATTGACCTGCGCCCCTTGTCCGCACTTTAAAAGCGCGCAGAACAAAAATCAACAGCTCTATTCTCCGGCCAGACCACTCGGCCACAGCATTTTAAAAAACGAACAGCGTTCTCAACGCATCACATCTTCCAAACAACAGCCTTTGCGGAGGAATCCCGGCGCACGCCTGCCACCGAAATCGTTGCCGTGCCCACAGCAAGATACTCCAACTTCCTTCCTCGTCTCCAACGAGGCCAAGCCACAAATAGAGTGAATAAAAAGTCAACGCTCTTACCTTGCAGTCAGCGATGCAACTTTTCACAGAGTATTCTCCAGACTGTAAATACTTCTGAAACGTGCTCTGGAACTCCTCATATTTTTCTTGGGCATGTTGATCTAACCGCTGATAAATCTCAACGCACTGAACGCAAACGGTGGCATCGCCATCCGGCGCAAGGCTCAAGTCGCAATTCGAGCCCTCAGGTCTCGACATCCCGACGAACAGTTCCGAGAGGGTGTAAGAGTCGCAAAAGGAAAGGTGAACATTGTTGAAAGACGGCGGAGGGGATCCATCGCTCGCTCCCTCCCTCACACTCCCGCAGACAGTCTCCGCGTCTTCAATACTTACACACTGCTCAGAGGGAGAAGGTGGGTGACACGATTCCAGTTGGCAGACAGGTTTGGTCGTGGTATTACCTAGAAAAAAAGCACGCTTGTCACGGTTGATGGTCTTCCTTGGTTGCCGAGCTCTGAAGGCGGCAGGGGAAAGTACCCGATTCCCCCCTTTCGGCTCTGCTGAGGTGCTCTGCTCCTGGACTCTGCTTCTGGTCAGGTTCGCCTCTGCGCACAGCCACAAGTGATCAGAAAGCAGGACCGTAAAAAACAACAGAGAGGCTAAAGACAGTCGCCATTTCTGGGCTCGTTCGGAATCCGTGCAGGGCTTGTCGTTTTGTCGGGGGACATACCAGATTTTTAACCCGTCATCCTGCTGCCGACACATCCAAGCGCCCTTGGTCATATTGTGGGCAAGTGCAGCTCCGGCTGGCTCCACGGCGAGCGATTCTTTGTCCCAATAGACATTGACCGAGGGGGTCTTCCTGGGTCTGTTTGATTGCTATTCTGCTGGACGTTTGCTGGGGTCGGATGTGCCTCTCACTCTCCGCGTCTGGTCAACTGTTGCCATCCAATCCGTGGAAGCGGGCAGCTAAAACCAGACACGCTCAAATCAGACTTATCCATGATAGTCCGGGGGATGCCTACTTCTGGGTGACAGCATGCTCTGGGAGCCGGTGTGCTTCTCGTTCCTACCCACTCTGCCAATTCAGATCACACCAACCACACATCTGAGCCCAACGAACACCTGATCAAATGCGAGCGGAGAAAAGTTTAGCCATTTCTCCCGACGGCGACGAAACGTCGCTCGCCCTGGCATTTGGAGCGCCGCGATCTTCGCGTTGGATGGAAACTGCGGCCATCTTCGCCCAGAAACACCTCTTCTTAGTTTTGGGCGGAGGGTGGGGGTTGCGGTTGAGGACGATGGCTTGCGTCATCCCAGCTCCGAGTGAGCTCCCTTCTTCCACATTCATCTGCGGGTTGTCGAAGAGAGGAGGGAGGGAGACTCACATCAACCCTCCACCGACTTGTCCATCAGGTCAGTTCGAGCGAGGTTCGCCACGCAGTCACATCCAGTCTCAAAGATTCCCCGAGCGAAGTTTCGAAGAGCTGAACAGACTCTTCTGTCAGTCTTTGCCCTTTATATATCCCCGGCTCCGTCGTTCGCCCTGAAGAAGTGAACTCTGGCCGCCAGCTAACGAGAGGCGAGAGATCCCGTAGTGATTGACCGAGTGCCCCGCTCTGCTCTGCGCAGTCAGGGCAGGAAAGCAAACCGTGAACCCCTGAGAAAGCACACACCGGAGTCCGACTCAGCCCTTCAGAAGCCGTCCGTTCCGAAACACAGTCCTGCAACAGTGACTGCAGTGAGCTTCCACCAAACTGGGGCTTCCAATCCTTTCGGAGTGTGCATTGAACAGGAGATGGCAGGTCGCTGGGTTGCTTCAGGCAGCGGCCGCTGTTGCGGAGTGCGACCTGTTAAGTGATCAGATTGGGGGGGGGGGGGGGGGGGTCGTTCACCCTGCACGTTTCTGGGGTCGACTCAGACAAGTCAAGAAGTGGAACCGTGCGCCGTGGTCATAATTTTCTCACAATCTACACCTGCCACACTTAGCATATTTTAGTTTCTTTCCCGGTTGACAAACGGCTATCAGTAAAAACCAGCAAAAAGAAACGTGCGCGGACGTTTGGTAACAGTTGGGCTTGAATGATCGGCCAGCGCCAGGTTGGAACTCTATCGAGGATCTGTATTCTCCAACGAGCCAGGGAAAACGAACGAAGGGAGGGAGGGAGGGAGGGGGATCTCCAGCCATGCTGATTTAATTGGTGCGCAGACGAAGGGCGTTGAAGGAGGAAAGACAATCCGAGAGAAAGATTGTTTTGAAGTCTCAAACCCAAACGGCGGCAGTTAAAGGTCTGACTTTCTGCAGCACCGTCAGCCCAGAACATCCCAACGTGTCATTGCCTATTTCAGGTCTAGTCGCTGCTCTCAAAGCGGGCAGAGCCATAACCGAGCGCCGCTTTATTGCCATTGGGGAATAACATGCCGACGAGAACACAGTCCACTGTTCTTCCTCGAATTCCGTCCTGGGATCTTTAATGGGGAAATTACGTTTGATCCGGGCCAGTGTAGCTGCCAGTCAGATTTCACGCCCAAGAATCGGCTGCGGCCCTTCTGGCTGGTCGTTGCCAGTGCTGGGCTACCACCAAGTTGCAGAAGTCCTAACCCTCTATTTCCAGTGGGAATTTACCCCCATTGCATAACACGTTGTTTCAGATTGTCTCGAACATGACCAATTCTTACACCTATCGATATTTGCATTTCTAACCAGCCTGTTGCAATAGATAAATGCACTAACACAGACGTTCGAGGCACCGTTTCTCTTCAGCCACACGTGCCTGGAAAATGTTAAAAGCAACAAAGCATAATTCTCTGAGCAACCCAGCATAATTCTCCAAGCAAGAACTGCAGAAGAAACTCACCTACCCCACAATACAGTGAAAAAATAATAATTCCCAGGATGAAAAGGTGTGCAGCGGTTTGGGTTGAGAAGTGTTTGTAAGAAGCAAACACAAAGTGATCGGTGAGTCAAGAATGACATACATTGTCAGGATAACGTGAACTATTGTGTAACCGCGAAAGAATACACCCTTCCCCCTGTGGGGTATATGAGTGTATGAACAGTTTCCTTAGATGGTGGAAGGCATCAGTAAGTAAGGTCTCTTTTGTTATTTGAATTTTGCATCTTTGTTATTTAAGAAGCTTCCCAAGTAACACAGAGGCATAACATGGAGGCAGCAGTATCTTCTTTGGCTTGGCTTCGCGGACGAAGATTTATGGAGGGGGTAAAAGTCCACGTCAGCTGCAGGCTCGTTTGTGGCTGACAAGTCTGATGCGGGACAGGCAGACACGGTTGCAGCGGCTGCAGGGGAAAATTGGTTGGTTGGGGTTGGGTGTTGGGTTTTTCCTCCTTTGCCTTTTGTCAGTGAGGTGGGCTCTGCGGTCTTCTTCAAAGAAGGTTGCTGCCCGCCAAACTGTGAGGCGCCAAGATGCACGGTTTGAGGCAATATCAGCCCACTGGCGGTGGTCAATGTGGCAGGCACCAAGAGATTTCTTTAGGCAGTCCTTGTACCTTTTCTTTGGTGCACCTCTGTCACGGTGGCCAGTGGAGAGCTCGCCATATAACACGATCTTGGGAAGGCGATGGTCCTCCATTCTGGAGACATGACCCATCCAGCGCAGCTGGATCTTCAGCAGCATGGACTCGATGCTGTCGACTTCTGCCATCTCGAGTACTTCGACGTTAGGGATGAAAGCGCTCCAATGGATGTTGAGGATGGAGCGGAGACAACGCTGTATAAGCAGTATAAGAGAACAATAAAGCCATACAATTGATTGTCAGTCATTGAAATACAAAAGGCAAGAAGAGGAAAAAAAATACTGAAAAAATGGCTGGAGCAACAGCAGTTCACCCAGTGATGGGCTGGGAGCCTGAAGACATTATTGAATCATTTAAAAACTTTCTGCAAAATTGCCATTTTGCATTCACAAACTATTTCTTAAATGCCACAGCAGAGGAGATGTTCAGTTATATACTTTTCTGGACAGAGGAGTGAGGCCTTTTTCTTATTTACTAGTTGGGAGCTTACAGAGGTGGAGAAAAATGATCCAGAGGAGATATTTGTAAAGTTTGCTTCTCACCTTGAACCCAGGTCTAATCATAGAATTAAATGTTATGAATTTCAAAGCTGAATTCAAGAGGCTGATGAAACTATTGTTAACTTCCTCATTAGACTAAAAATTGTTGCTGCAAAATGTAGATTTAAGGATATAGAGGAAAGATTTGTTAATCAACTAATATGGAGGAGTGCAAAAATATCTTGCAGAGAAGGTTAGCTTGAAGCTGGCCGAAGCTATAGACACAGCCAGAACATTTGAAGCAACGAGGACATAAATGAAATTCCTACCTATACATACCCGCCCACAGCAAAGAGAAGGAAGGGGTAAGAAAACAATCAGAAAAGTGTAAACTCCCAAGACCTGCAGGAAGTGCGGCAGGTAACACCCCTTTGATGATTGAAACAAATGCCCTGCTTTACCTGGGGTAAAGCAAACCACTGGGAGAAGATGTGCAAGTCTGGTATGAAGAAAACAGTAATACCAGTCAAGAAAAAAGACAAGGAAGAGATCTTCCACATAAAAGGAAACAAGAATGATAACTCCGACACGCAGATACTGGACATAGAATCTATGCACCCTCACAAGATGTCAGATGAGATGAAAGAAGGAAGTGAGTTGTACACAAGGATCAAAATACAGAGGACAATCCAGAGCAAGACTATGATAGTTAATCTGAAGATGGTTGGATACTGGATCACAAAGCAACGTCCTTCCATTCAGACTCTACTGTCAGATGTTCCTCAAGAAAATAATAAAAGGGTATCCAAAAGACTGTGTATTTGAAACAGCAAATGGTACATTAATGGGCTATAGTGGAACCATGATCAAGCAGCTAGGGAGAGCTAAGATCAATGGCTGCCATAAGGAAAAGAACATTCTCTGTATACGCTATGTGGTAGATGCAAGCGGATCAGCAATTCTAGGTCTAGACAGCTGCCAGGAGTTGCAGTCGATCTCTGTCAATTGTGAGATTCAGACAAAGAAGATATCCAAAAGGATCAAGAGATAAACACAACTAAAAGAGGAAATGATTTTCATAGAAGTACCTGCCAGGCCATGGCACACAATGGGAGCAAACTTCTTCACCGAGAATCAAGAGTGATATTTAATAGCAGCCTGAGAAATGAGAGCACTCCTTGCTGAACAAGGAATACCCAAGCAAGTAATATGTGACAAGAATTCAAAAGCTGGCTGCAGAGTATGGGTTTGCTATCACTGTATCTTCCCCATACTACCCCAAAGGTCATGGGTTCATTGAAAGACAAGTGCAATCTGTGAAATGCACTCTAGTTAAGTGTCACAAAATAAAATAAGTCCCAGACCTAGCTCTTCTACCATTACGAGCAACATATTTAAGGGCTGACATGAAGTCCCCAGCAGAATCTAAATGGCAGGAGATATAAAACAACTCTGCCAATCAATTTACACCCTCCAGAAGGCCAAGGGGAAACCAGAAGAAGACTGGTTGACAAGCAAGAAGTAGGACACCAGCATTACAACAAATATGCACAAACATTGCCACAATTCTTCAGACAGCAGCATGTGCATATTCACGAGCCAATATTAAAAACATGGACCCCAGCAAAGGTCATCAGAGAAGCTGAGAAACCAAGATCATACAATGTTGAGACGGACTCTGGCAATCAGCTGAGGAGGAACAGAATTTCTTTCAAATGCACAATGGAATGACACAAGATGTGGTGAAGCAGAAAGCTTTAATACCAGCAAAGCCTGCAACAACAATATCAAGTGAGGTATCAAGTGAAGAGACCACAACCACTAATACCGAAACATCAACACAGCAGTTGTCAGGTGAAGCACAACAAGCTACATCACCTACACGTGTACCAGCAACACAGAGCTCAATGGTCCTAGCCAAATCCACAAGATGGCTAAGCAAAGTATTGCCACCAGAGCAATATCAGTAAGAACTATTTAAAAATAGTGTATAAATAACTAGTATACAAGTTCAGTTACTTTGGAAAGAAAGTGATAAAGAACACTAAATTTTTCTTCATCTTGAGAAGGTGGGATGTTATATAGTCAAGATAATGTGAACTATTTTGTAACTGCATATGAATGCACCCTTCGCCCTGCAGTAACCATAGTGCAGCACTGTGGAGCGTATGCATATGAGTGTGTGAAACATTTCCTGAGATGGTGGAAGGCATCAGTAAGTAAAGTCCCTTTTGTTATTTGAATCTTGCAGCTCAAAGTTATTTTTAAAAGCCTCCCAATTAACATAGAGACTTAATATACATTAGGGTTGTATTAAGGGTGTGGTGTTTATACAATACTTAACACATGTTCAAAACTTTGCAAATGAAATACGAAAATCTGTGGACATTGTGACAATGCTGGAGAAACTCAGCAGATTAAACAGCTTTCTGTATATAGCAAAGATAAAGGTACATAACCAATGTTTTGGGCCTAAGCCCTTCATCAATGTTTGAGCAAAATGTTGGTAGGCACCTGAATAAAATGGTGGGGTGTTAAAGGGGGAGGGTCTTGGTGTTTGACATGTTACAAAGTTTTTACTGGAGGATTTTTGGTGGCTAGTTCTACCAAGGCAATAGTTCTTGCATTTTTGAGGCTAGCAATAAACAGGGCCTTGGAACAAACAATCAAAGATTCAACACAACCAGATGGAGAGAATGAGTTCAGTGTGTTCTTTAAATTTGGAATGTGAAAGCTGTGCGTTCTCTGAACTAGGGGCTGTGAAGTCTCAGGTTTGGCTCAACAAAGTAGGCCAATCTGATTGATTTTTTAGTACTTTCTGATATGATATGAGAGTTTATTGCTATATACTTGCAGATATATTGAAGTTCTTTCTGCAGACACAAAGGTGCATATACAAACAATAGTATTATAAACTAAATGACCATAGTGCACCATGAAAAAGAAAAGATAAAGTGTACAAAGGATAGATAAATATTCTTGTCCAGATAGTGCAACAATATGTAATGTTTCAACAGTGGAGACTGATCTTTTGGTGGTCCTGGAATAGTTTATAATTGGGGATTGTCCAGGTAAGTTCAAGAGCCTGATAGGTACTGAAAGTCTGGGGAAGTTCAAGAGACTGATGAAGATTTTAGAGATAGGAAAATGGTTGCAGGAGTAAGATTTGCAGTTTCAAGGTGCTTTGTCATTCCATTGTGCACTTGAAAGAATTTCTGGTATCCATTATCAAAAAAAAAAATGTTTTTAGAATATACACTCATGTTGGAGTATTATTTGATTCCGGCAGCATATGGAACTTTGGAAGTGATGTAAACAGAAAGAAGAAACTTATAGAATCATTTAATCTCTGCTGGCAGTTTTCCTGGTGATTATTTTTTTCATTTTCAAGTGAATACAGTACTTATTGTTGCTTTAATAAATTTAATATTTCTGTTCCCTTTGAAATTATTAATAACCCACAATTTCTGTACTTTCTTGTGAAGCCACTGCTTTTGCTAATTTTTTCACTTTTTGTTTGCTTCATGACCAGATAGAATTGTGACATTTATAATTCTATAGATATTTCTCTTTGCAAATTTACTAAGTGGTATAAATACTGAAGAAAAAAAAATACAATCTTCTTTAAATTAATAAATGTCAAGGACTTAATAGAGTACTATCAGCAAATAGACCAATATTGAAACGATTTATAAAGTTACTTTTTAATTGATGAAACCAACCATTAGAGAGAAAAATATCAATAGCCTGATATTATCGATAGTGTAAAATACGCCCCATTCTAGTGATTGTTAGCAAATAGTTCAAGATGTGAATAACTGTTTAACTGAAAGGAAAAAACAACCTCACTTTTGTTCTATAATGAGAAAATAGTAGAAATAACCAGTTAATCAAGTAACATTTCTGGAGAGAAAAAAAAAAGACATTTTTTACAGCTGATTTGTAAATTGGAAACAGGTCTATTTTATTAATATTAATTTATTTTTAGATAAGCTCAATGGAAGGATGAACACTGACTGCTTAATTCAGCCAATAATTTTCGTCAGCTGATTTGAATAGCAGAACTAGCTACTCAAAAGAAAAAAAAATTCACAGCAATTTATTATTCATTAATTTTAACTCATTCTCCATGAAACAAAAGTAACTTGTCTGTCATCCAACTAATTAAAATGAGTCCATAGTAAAACTAGAACTTTCAGTGTTGCATCTTAATGCTAAAATCTTTTTCTCGAGTTGTCATCTGTGAAAAATCATGCTGAAGTCCTTTGCTAAAGCATTAATAGTTAATATTCTTTTTTTTTCAAAGACTGGGACACAAACCACAAACATTAAAACTTATCTTCACACAACTTGAAAATATTGATCTTTGTATAAGGAATTCCACTTAACAAACACATTTCCCTCCTTTCTCTGGAGTAATATCTCTTCTCAGAAATTTTTCCTTGTTAAAATGGCAACATTGACACCCTCTGACATCCCACGAGATATTTACTCTCTTACCTTCTCTGAAAAGTCCTAACTAAAATCTGTTAACTTTCATACATCATTACAATTGTGCAAGCCCTTATCCTTTAACTCTGAATCCAATGACTTTTTCCAAAGATCTGAAGTTACTGAAATGTCAAGAAAAATAGTGGTTTTATTGATTTACAAAGAAATGGCAGTTATGCCTATCATAGTATAACAAAATAAAATTGATATGTGAAAATGTTATGAAAATGTTGCCTCGCTTGTAATGACTTGTTTGTTAAGCAGGAAACAGCAAAGTATTTCAGCGTTAGTACAGACTACATTGAGCTCCTCCTTGATTTTCCTCTCCTTCATCTCATCAAGCTATTAAGCCAATATAAATCAAGAGTAACATGAAGGGTCCCTCTCAAAGATCTCTTGGTCAGCTGCTGGATTGTCTTCTTTGAGGTCTATCTGATCATTTATTTTTCCAAGGAGCCAACAAATGCTTGCTATCCATCAATATCCTAATTACTTCATGCTATTAATTGATCAATCAATCACAAATAATCAGGTATTACAGCTTTGGTAACATGGTTGTAATCTCTCATTATCTTTGGCCTAATTCGATTGATCTTGGTATGACCTTTGTAAACAACTATTTCAGATAATCTCACTCTCGCATCAATTTCATTAACTCATCCCTTATTTATCTGAAGATATTGATACTGGGCTCTTCTTTCTTATTAGCTGGAGTGGTGGTGTTGCTGGAGTTTGATTTTGAGAAAGGTGTACAGGTCAAAAGTGCTGGAGAAATTCAGCAGGTCTATAGAAAGTCAAAGGTAGTCATTGTTTTCAGTTGTCACATCCTTGTTGAGTTTTTTTGGGGAGGGTGGGAGGTGCAAGGGGCCAGGACAAATGTAAGGGAAAAAGAGATGCGGGAGGGTTGAGTTAAAGGCAGTAGAGGGGAAGCCATATTTCCTTTAGAAGGTCACCTCAGATGTCTGGGATTAGGAGACCTCATCCTGTGAGGTGGAGGTGGAGAATGAGTTACTGGTGTGAGGGAGGGAAGGATTAGATTGTTGTTAAGTATATTTATATAGGTCGGCACAACATTGTCAGCCGAAGGGCCTGTACGGTTTTATAATGTTCTGTGACTTTGCTCCATGTTCTTTGAATTAACTATTTTACATTAGAAATACCTTGATTATGAATGCTTCATCGAACAGTACAACAGGCCCTTGAGCACACAGTTCTTTTGGGACAGAGTTTTCCCGATGTCTGTGACCACTTATAATTCTTAATTTCACACTTCAATGATTTTTAAAGTTGTACTTTTGTTTTGGGTTCCCCTTTTTCTGAAATATACTTTATTCTGTGAAATTGTATCACTGTTCCAAAGATGTGAAGCTAATTATTATTTTGTTTTCAAAACTCAATCAAATAGGTGCAACCTGATCACAAGTTGATCATTTGGTGAATCAAGGGTTTGGTGAATTATTTTTTTCCTTAAGAATACACTTTATTCTCAATAAAATATTTACAAAAAAAAAATCAACGTCTCTTCACACCCCTAGTGTCATGTACATTCGGAACATTGTACATTGTTGCATGACCTCTCTATTTCTTCCATTATCACCAGCAAGGCACCTTATTGTTACAGGTGAATTAATAACCTACACCTCCATGATCAATGAGGATGGAATTCATTGTTAGGAGTACCATGCAGGAAAATGGTTGATAGACTCCCATTTCAGAGCTGTTATGGTAGAAAGAAGAGTTGTACCATTCATTAACAAAGTTCATAATGTGGCTAGGTGGTCACCATTCAGTGACATGAACTTAAATGACGTGCAGGGAATTTCAGCAATTTTTGGCTGGCTGTGAAGCAGAGGAAACCAGAGATCCACCTTGAGTTTGTATGTGTTGGTTTGGTTAATGTGACTCCTTCCAACAGACCATGCTGTGAACTGTTTCACTGGCAAAACTCATCTGAATTGTGATGAAGCTGCTGAGTAAAAATACTAATTTTTCCAGTTTTGAATCTTGGTTATTGCTTCCTCCTGAGTTGGTGCTGGGAGGTATGATTGGCGTAGAGGTTAGTTTTCAGATATATTGTCAGATTACATACATAGCATCATTCTTTTTTTCCGGCGGGCAAGGCAGCATAATCTTATTGGTAGTGCAAAGAAAAACTATAGTCAATGTACACATGTAAATAAATGTAAACTGCAATACAGAGAGGAAAAAAATCAATGAAGTGCAAACTAAGAATCCCAAAATGAGCCCCTTGATTAAGGTTTTTTTGTTGAGTTTGATAGTGGAGGAGCAGCAGCTGTTCCTGAACCTGGTGGTGCAAGTCTCGTGACACTTGTACTTCTTTCCAGATGGTAGCTGCGTGAACCGAGCGTATTGCGGATCCTTAATGATTTCTGCTCTCCAACGATAGTGTTCCCTATAGATGTTCAAATCTGGCTCTATCCGTAAGGAGTTGGTATGTTCTCCCAGTGATTTTGTGAGTTTCCTCTGGGTGCTGCGGTTTCTTCCCACCTTTCACAATATACAGGGGTTTGTACTGTCTGCTATGGCAGCGCTATGGAATAAAAAGGTGCTCACATGGTGTAAGGGTGAACCAGTAAACTGATTTTATTGTTTTAATTCACTGTGTTGCGCGAAGGGGATGCCCACTTCCGGTGACGTGTGCGTCGGCTTCTGGAAGTGATGTCAGCACGTCGCAGCATCACTCTTTGGCCACCAGTATGCCACCCGGAAGTAGGGAGTTTCCTTAGTCCACACATGGCGTCAACCACGGACTTATCCTATGGTAGTGATGGGTGGCCTCCGGCATTTTGGGTTGGCCGACTGGTGTGGTTATTTGGTCTGTCTAACTGCGTGGTCACTCGGCCCGCTACAGCACCACCCCTCTCTAGGAATCGCTATCACCTTTTTGAGCAGGTTAACTTGTAGTCTCTGGGCAGTCGGCCTCTGCGCCTGACCTGGGCATCTGAGGACAGCAGATCTGAGTTTAGATGTGCCACCTTGAGGCGGTCAATTGTGAATCTGTCCTGTCGGCCACCAATATCCAGTGTAAACACAACACCATCTCTCTGCAGCACCTTGAATGGGCCTTCGTATGGATACTGTAAGGGTGTTCCTTGTTGTCCTCTCTGCATGAAGATGTAGTGGGCGGATTGCAGGTCTACGGTGTCATAACTGGGGTGGGGGGCTGTTCACCTGCTTGTACCCTCAACCTCTGGAGGACATCTAAGGCACTAGGCTGTTGGTCAGGAGTGGGGGGTGGGGGGTGTTGAACTGAATGGTCCTGGGAATGGTGAGTGGAAAACTGTACACCATCTCAGCGGACAAGGCTGGCAGGTCCTCCTTGGGTGCTGTGCTAATGCCTAAGAGCACCCATGGGAGCTTGTCCACCCATTTTGGGCCTTGCAATTGGGCTTTCAAAGCAGCCTTCAGGTAGTTGTGGAAACACTTGATTAGGCCATTTGCTTGAGGCTGTGGTGTGGAGTACTTGGCTGCTGCAGAACTTGGGTTAGTCCAGAGTGAGGAGGTGAGCTGTGCCCCTCAGTCCAAGGTGATATGGATCAGGACTCCAAAATGCACAACTCAGGTGGATAAGAATACTCTGGCACACATCTCCATGTCACACATGGGTATGAGCATGGCCTTGGCTAACAGGTAAAATGGTCAATCATTATGAACAGGTACCACATGCCCTGGCCCATGGGGAGTGAGCTGACAATGTGTATGTGCTTGAACCGGAGCTACATCAGCTTGAAAGTCTGGAGTGGGACTTTTGTGTGTCTGTGTACCTTGATGAGTTGGCACTGCAAACAGGTTCTGGCCCATAGGGTCACTTCTCAGCGGTGGCCATGCCACACGAACTTGTCAGACACCAGGTGGACTGTGGACCTTATGAAGAGGTTGGGCAGGCCGTGGATCTGGCCAAAAACCCACCATCGCCAGTTCGCAGGTAGGGTGGGTTTGGGAAACCCTGTGGAGATGTCACACAGCAGGGATGAGCCTCCTGGTGAGGGGCAGAAGTTCCTGACCTTCACGCTGGTGATGGCAGTCCGGTAGGCCTGGACGTCCACATCTTCCATCAGGTCCTTGGCCAGCTGGGCGATGTCGAGCCCTCCTGAGGTTGTCACGATCGTGGGTCTAGACAGTATGTTGACCACCATGTTGGATTGCCCGCGACATGGCGAATGTCCATGGTGTATTCTGAGATGTAAGGGAGGTGATGCTGTTGCCATGCTGACCACTGGCCCGAGGCACTGCTGAGTGCTTAGGTTAGTGGTCTGTGTAGGCGGTGAAGACCCTTCCCTATAACATGTATCAGAATTGCTGTATTGCAAGGTACCGGGCCAACAGTTTGCGGTTAAACACACTGTATTTGAGCTCAAGAGTCCAGAGGTGTTTATTGAAGAAGGCAAGGGGGCACCAGTGCTCATCAAACCATCGTTCCAGCACTGCGCCCACCGCTCTGTCCAACGCGTCTGTTGTCAGGGCCAGGGGGAGGTTGAGTTTGGATGCACCAGGACTATGGCCCTTGCCATTGCCGCCTTTATGGAGTGCAATGCTTCTGAGGTGTCTGGCGTCCACTGGAGTGTCTTGTCGCTGAGCTTGACAAGGTTGAACAGGGGCTGCATGAGGGTGGCCGCTCCCGGTAGGAAGTGATGATAGAAGTTTACCAACACCAGGAACTCCTGTAGGCTTTTGGTTGTGCTCAGCTTGGGTAAGTTTTGGATGGCCTCAACCTTGTCTGGCATTGGCGTGGCTCCTTCTGGGGTGATGCAATGTCCCAGAAAGTCTAGGCCGAATTGGCACTTGTCCGGGTTCGCCATGAGTCTGAAATGCAGCAGTCTGTCGATCAGGTGTGTCCTGTGGGTCCTGGCATCAGGGGTGGCAATGAGGAAGTCATCTAAGTAGACAGAAATGAAGTTGAGGTTCCTGCCGACCACATCTATCAGTTGCTGGAATGTCTAGGATACATTCTTCAGTCCAAAAGGCATTTGCAGGAATTCTAAGGGTGTGATGTTTGCCATTTTAGGAATGTCACTGGTGTGTACTCGAATCTGGTGGTATCCTTTTACGAGGTACATCTTAGAAAATGTTCAGCAGTCTTGTAGCCTCATGGCAAAGACCTGGGCATGTGGGATGGGATATCTGTCTGGGACTGTTGCATCATTTGCCCACCTGTAGTCACTGCATGGGCACCAACCACCGGAGCTCTTCTGCACCATGTGGAGTGGGGAGGCCCAGGGGCTGTTTGAACAGCGGACAATCCCCAGCTCCTCCATGGCAGCAAACTCTGCCTTGGCTTGTGGAAGGTGCCGGGGCCCTGCCTGCACTGGGGGCCAAGCAGTATTGATGTAGTGCTCCACGCCATGTGGTGGGTTGGAGTTGTGAAAGTTGGGCACTAGCGAGGCTGGGTACCTGGTGAGTAGGTGGGCATACACATCTCGGTCCAGGGCATGATTCCCTAATGGCAGTAAAGGGTGCTGCTGCAGGGTGAGAGGGAAACGTAGCATTTACCCACTGGCATCTCGTCACATCCATCAGCGGTTCGCGTGCACAGAGGAAGTCTGCTCCGAGTAGAGCCTGTCCCACGGCCGCGATTGTACACTCCCACTCGAAGACTATGCCTGTGACGTGGATTGTGACCAGGTGGGTTCCGTAGTTCGGAATGGAAGATCCGTTGGCTGCTTCCAGGGGGAAGCCCTTGGGGTTGTGACTGGCCTCAAAATATGTTGGTGGAATGAGGCTGATTTCTTCATCCATGTTGACTAGGAAATCCCTCTTTGTCCATTGGTCTCTAAGGTAGAATAGGCCTTTAAAACCACCAAAGCCACTATTGGCAGTTGGCTTGCGCATTTCCTATCAGTGTGTTAGGTTTGGCGGTGGGGTAGAAGCATGGGGGGAGGGGGTGCACCGCCAGCCATTTTGTCCCCATTTGCTGTGATTGAAACAGTATCCATTTTGTTTCTCTGGACACCGGTCGTGTTGTGGTTGTGCCGCAGCCACTGCAGGGGGCGGGGGGGCCAACAGGGTGTTGAGGCGGTGGCACTGACGACATAGATGGGCTGCACATGGATGGAGCTCTGCTGTGGGGTACAGAAAAGTCTGTCTTCCTCCTTGACTACCAGGTGCGGGTGCTGAAATCCATGTCAGAAACCATTGAGGAGACGTGTACCAGCAGCTTGGAGAGGAACAGGGCCTTGAAAAGGGAACAGTCTGTGTGTCCGTTCGCTAGGGCCAAAATCTTGTGCATGAGATCGGAGGGGTTTCTGTCGCCCAGGCCCTGCATGTTTAAGATGCGAACGACATGTTTGTGCTAGCTGAGTTCTAGGGAGTCAACGAGAGACCACTGGAATTAATCATACTTGCGCACCATTGGAGGGTTGTCCATGAAGGAGCTTACTTTGGCTGTGGTGGCAGTGTCCCACGCTGATGACGTGCCAGAACTTGGTGTTCTCTGAGACAATTTCCCTGATGTGGAACTGGGACCCAGCCAGTTCCTGGACTGGTTTATCCAGAAGGATGGCAAATGCATGCTCACCATGTTGGTCACAGCTGTTGAGACTGTAGTAGTAGCAGTGTCTTGTATCCTGTTGGGTTTGATGCAGGTTCCAAAACATTGGAACTGTCACGGTCATCATGTAGCATCAGCTACGGCAGCATTATGGAATAAAGAGATATCCACACAGTGTGAGGGTGAACCAGTAAACTGATTTTATCATTAGAATTCACTGCGTTGCGCAAAGTGGATGCCCACTTCTGGTGACGTGTGCGCTGGCTTCAGGAAGTGATGTCAGCGCATCACAGCATCACTCCTTGGTCAGTGGTATGCTATGTTGAAGCAGGGAGTTCCCTTAGTCCACATGTGGCGTCAACCACGGGCTTCTCCTCTGTAGTGAATGGGGGCCTGGACCATCTTGGGTCGGGCGACTGGTGTGGTGATTCGGCCTGTCTAACCGTGCAGTCATGCAGCTCGCTACAGACAGTAGGTTCATTGGAGTATTTGGCTGGTCTGGGCTCTGGGCTGGAAGGACCAGCACAGAGTAGTGAGAGTGTGGAACAATCTTCCAGCTGAAGTGGTGAATGCAGGCTCAGTTTTAACATTTAAAAGGAATTTGGACAGGTAATTGGATGGGAGAAGTATGGACTGAATGCAGGTCAGTGGGACTAGGCAAAAAAAAATGGTTCGACACTGTGGTGTGCTGTTGTACAGAAAAGCAGACAAAACTTTAAGTGGAATAAAGCCTGTTGATCAGTCTTTAAGTCCCTGCTGCAGTTAGCTGTAGCTCTGAGTGACCGACCTCGAGGGGCCAGATGTGGCTTGTATCCCAGCGGATGATTGGCAGCCGACTGGATGTGGCTTGGTCCATTCAGGTCGGCTGATTGACAGCTAGCAATGTGTTGTCTTGTCCTCGAGTGCTGCTTCCTGCAGGTACACAGTTCACCCCCTGCAGTAGGCTAGTGGTGTATCACTACAGACATAGACTAGAAGTGCCAAAGAGGCCTGTTTCTGTGCTGTGATGTTCAATGGTTCAAAAGCTATTTCTCCAAAATACTTATGCCCAGGCTTTATTTGGATTGGAACAAGCTGTGACTTAGAATTTTGTTTAAATCACTAAACTTTCAAGTTGAAAAATGCCCTCCAGTTATCCTATTATTTTCCCCATCCTTGTTTAACCTCCTCACACACCATGATACCTTTATCATACGTAAATGATTGTGAAATTCATATTTTTCTACTCCACCATCTAATCTCTCCCAACTTTTAATACATCAATGATTTATATCAAAAAAAACTACATCCCGAAAGTCAGAAAACAAATTGATCACATGGCTACGAAAGAGAAGCCCCTGCTATGAGTTCCAAGAAAATTACATAACTTTCGTTTGCCCATTAGAATCAGTCAGTTAATGCAATCACAGTAAAATAGGACATTTTGCACAGTTCACAAAAGCAAGCAGAAAATAATAAACAGTAAAAGCTCCTGTTCATGTTCAGGGCAGGCAAGGAAACAAGAAAACAGGCAAACCCAGGGTGAATACCTCAAATACCACTGAAATAAATGAGGCAATGAAGAATGTGTATGGAGTATTGTTTTCACCTCCAATAGTTACAGAAAAGATTGCAATGAATTTTGTACAGTCATTAAGATAAATTAACAGTGTGCTGTGATGTATATCAATATGGTAGGAGAGTACAAATACATACATGTGACCAATTAATCTATTGAACCCACATGTCTTTGGACTATTGGAGGAAACTGGAGCATGTGGGCATATGTATTGTGGTTAACCATTCCACAATATATCAGCATATTTTTTTCCTACTCTGAATTTGATAGTTATGTCACATGCAAAATATGAAAACAATTAATAGACACATTAATGGTCTAAATGCACAAGGATGCATTTTAAGCAACATTCCACACGAGCAAGGAAACCACGTCTTCTTATTAAATTCCCAGCAGCCCCTGGCAGTTTACTGCATTGCAGTCACGGCAGGGTTTCAGCTCAGAAAGGGACACAGCATTGCAGCTCAGCAGGAATAACAGCTGAAGTCAGAATCCAGAGGGAAGGAAGAGCAGTTCTTTACATATCAAGACTTTACAAATCTGGTTGTTGAATCATTGTCAACAGGGAAGTATTGTGTACTAGAAGGGAGAGGAAGAAGCAAATTATCAGAAGAGGATGGCTCAAGGTGGTAGAAATCCTGCCTTCCAGAAATGACATTCTGCAGAGCTTGGAACTAAAATTGAAAAAAAAATTACCTCAACCTCACAAGATATGCAAGAACTACAGCTCTTGAAATGCTCTAGTCACAGCAATCACATATCCTCACCCCCACCCAATGTTCATTCACATTCACTAATACATACTCATCCATAACACCCATAAACCCCATTCCCAAAGGTATTCAGATTCACCCACATCCATCATCACCCATGTTCATACCAACACCTCTTGGAATTTAATTGGTTGCTGCATCAACATTTGCCTGGATGGATTGGCACCAGACATTTAAACCTCATGATCACCATCCTCATCCATTTTCCAATGCAGAACCGGGTGTGTGGATTTCCCCTTCATTGAAGAGCTTCACTTTATCTCCTGCCTGATTACAGCTCCCTACCAACTTGTGCATCTCCCCATGCTATGCAATCTTCTGACACGTTTTCTGAGTTACCGGGATATGACTACCCTTCTGCAAAAATGGATAGATAATTCCTCTGGTCAGTCTTCGAGTGGCCCCTACATTATGGCGAGGATTGCATTCCTAGAAAACTGACTGTGTTGTGATTTTTCTGTATGATAAAGCCTCATCATCTGGGCATGTGTTCATAGCTTGCAGTGTTGCAAAACTCTCTCATATTAGAGGCACAAAGAAATTATGGCTATTTAATGTGGAATTATTAATCACAACTCAGCTTCCTTTCAGTATCCACTCTTACAAACTAAAGTTTAAAAAAATAATAATTTCTTTTTTACTCTTTACACATAAATTACACATCATCTAATTTTATTTTTTTATCTCAAATTTGTGATATCTGTAAGGGCAATTTTCTGTTAACTGAACAACTATAATATGGAATTTTTAATCAGCATTTCAGTATTGCCCCATCAGAATGGAAAGCGAATTCCAGGGGAACACTGAAGAATGTAGACAGCTGTGATATAGGGTCAGGCTTAGCTCTAATATTGTATCCCGTGAGAAATCCTTAGGAATTTATGGATCTCGACATTATGAATGCCAGTCGTGCAATCAGCATTCTGCACACGCCCTGGTTGTACTCTGATGGAGAACATCAACTTGTCAGAAGCCAGAATCTTGTCACTGAAGATCCATCCCTCTAGGGGATGGTTTCTGTTAAACATATATGACAAGTGGACTTTTGAGGATTAAAGGATTTGAGTGAACTTCTTGGATAAAATTCAATGACCAGAATATAATTTTCCATGGTCCACAATGACTTGGAGGTTAGGCAAGTTGAAGCCTGCACAAAATTAGAGGTTTTAGTTTTTAAGGGGAGCTTGAGTTTGGAATCAAATGGTTACAATCACATACTGAAAAGTTTAAAGCCATTTTCTATGGCTAGTGCAAAAAAAAGGTATTATGTAACTTAATTTCTTAGCGCATATACCTCAGTTTATAGCATCTCCATGTTTGTAAGATTTTTTTTCTTGTTTATGAGGTCTGTTTAGGTACAGATCTTGTACTAAAGACTTTTTGAATACCTTGCCCTGTTGATTCCCAGACAAGTGTTTACTGTAGTCAATTTCAATCTCATCCCTTCAAAATTAGCCTCACCAAAATTATAAATTTGGATTTGTGACTCACCCACCACTTCTCAACATAAATGTCAGATTCATATAATTATGGTCACATATTGTTCACATAATCTTTCATCTGCTACCTACAAGCTTTTTAACCAATATCCTGATGTTATAATCTGACTAAATAAAGATAAACTGGGCTTTCTGGTGCAAAAATAAACTTGATCAGAAAAAAAAATCATGTGAAGAAATTGTGTCATTGTCCATGTGAAGAGATATTGCAGTCTACTTTGGAAAATGTTTGTACAATTACATATTTTGCAAATGTAGTTTACATGAAATTATGAAGTTTTTAACTGCATGGGATCCCCAACAATGTCATAACCTTAAGACTGGCTGGGTCATTTTTCCAGCTTAGTATAATCAAAAAGCATTTTTGTTTTCCATTTGCTGACTGAGATGGGTCACCGAGCAGTTGGATCACTCCTTGAGCAATTCTATCAATTTTCATGGCAGATGATGCATTAGGGCCAGCCTAAAGGTTATTAAGATTAGAAGGGCCATTATTGATCAGAACATAGCAGTATGCAGTCTTCAAAAAGAACTGAAAATGCTGGAAGCAGTCAGCAAACCAAGCAGCAGACAAAATTGGAGTTCTGAGGGTGATATATTTTTAAAGGTAAAATCATACATCTTTTAAAACTTTATTTAAAAATTTTATCACATGAAAAAAAGAAAAAAAATTATATTTAAAGAAAAACAAAAATAAAGTAATTATTACAACACAGGATTAATGACCTAACTTAAATCAGTCTAACCCCCCCCCCCCCCCCATATATACGGCCACTCTGAGGGTGATTATTGACAAAATTTTATGGCAGAAATTTATTTGACCATATGCATTAAAGGCTTAGGTGGTTCTGGTATCATCAATCAGTGTAAAGTTTGGAAATGGTGTAAGAAGTTCCATTGCCATTAATGTTGGTCTCAAGAGACCTAAAGTAAATTTCTGTGTCGGATTCTGCTTTCAATGTAAGCTCTTGAGGATTTCCAGCCATAAAACGTTCAGGATTGATTACTGAAGGAATTCCGTGTAATATCTCTCAAATCGTCCTCATGTTGTATCTGTTGATGATGCCACGTGTGTGAATCTGAGCCTTTTAATTATTGGATTTCTTTGGCTTGGCTTCGCGGACGAAGATTTATGGAGGGGGTAAAAAGTCCACGTCAGCTGCAGGCTCGTTTGTGGCTGACAAGTCCGATGCGGGACAGGCAGACACGATTGCAGCGGTTGCAGGGGAAAATTGGTTGGTTGGGGTTGGGTGTTGGGTTTTTCCTCCTTTGCCTTTTGTCAGTGAGGTGGGCTCTGCGGTCTTCTTCAAAGGAAGTTGCTGCCCGCCAAACTGTGAGGCGCCAAGATGCACGGTTTGAGGCGTTATCAGCCCACTGGCGGTGGTCAATGTGGCAGGCACCAAGAGATTTCTTTAGGCAGTCCTTGTACCTTTTCTTTGGTGCACCTCTGTCACGGTGGCCAGTGGAGAGCTCGCCATATAACACGATCTTGGGAAGGCGATGGTCCTCCATTCTGGAGACGTGACCCATCCAGCGCAGCTGGATCTTCAGCAGCGTGGACTCGATGCTGTCGACCTCTGCCATCTCGAGTACTTCGACGTTAGGGGTGTAAGCGCTCCAATGGATGTTGAGGATGGAGCGGAGACAACGCTGGTGGAAGCGTTCTAGGAGCCGTAGGTGATGCCGGTAGAGGACCCATGATTCGGAGCCGAACAGGAGTGTGTGGTATGACAACAGCTCTGTATACGCTTATCTTTGTGAGGTTTTTCAGTTGGTTGTTTTTCCAGACTCTTTTGTGTAGTCTTCCAAAGGCGCTATTTGCCTTGGCGAGTCTGTTGTCTATCTCATTGTCGATCCTTGCATCTGATGAAATGGTGCAGCCGAGATAGGTAAACTGGTTGACCGTTTTGAGTTTTGTGTGCCCGATGGAGATGTGGGGGGGCTGGTAGTCATGGTGGGGAGCTGGCTGATGGAGGACCTCAGTTTTCTTCAGGCTGACTTCCAGGCCAAACATTTTGGCAGTTTAGACTACTATGAAATGGGCCGCCTTACATCATTTGCTCTGTTTCAATGGCCAAAGTTATGATTGTTTTTAGTCTACTTTCTGAATATCTTTTGGGATGGATCAAGAGTTCACTGGCTACAAATAATTCTAGCAGACTCTACCTTGAACTCTGAAATCTTTATTGAATTTAAGCTCTTTCTCTTTCTCAATAACATTTTAATTTTTTTTTTAAATTAGACATACACACAGTAACAGGCCATTTGGCCCACAAACATGTGCCATCCAATTGACTTACCATTAACTTACACCCCTGGATCATTTTTGAGCAGTGGGAGGAAATCCAAGCCTCCAGGGAAATTCCACGCAGACATGGGGAGAACATACAAACTCCTTACAGATGTTTGGAATCCTAAAACCCTTTGGTTCTCAGAATCTTTTAATCCATTAATATCTTCACGGTTCGTGGCCAGTCTTTCAGCTATCGATCCAAAAACTGCAATTTCTTCCCTTCATCCCATCATTTTCTGTGTTCGTCAATTTTTTAAGTTTTTGAAACAACATACCTGATACAATGACAGCTTCTGCAAGCAGACTTGTCTCGAACATTCATTTAAAGCTCGCCTCCTTGACTAAATGTTTTGTTACCTCAAACCAACATTCATGAGTAAATATTTTGTTACCTCTCGTATTTCATTCATTGACTTGAAAAAAAAAACATTTCCTCATTTATATTTTTGAGGTAATTGGGAACAACAAAATTAAGGTGCTACAAAAATGCAAACATTTGCTTATTTTTCTTTGTGGCAGGAATAATATACTTCAGGCGAATTGTTAATCATATATATTTTTTAATTATTTAAAATGAAATGCACAGTATGATATTACAATTTGATTCCTAGTAATTAATGAGCTTACACCACTTAGTGAATATATGTTGGACAAGATTACAGAAATTCAAAGGTCTGATCACACAAAGATACATTTGTTCATATCTTGTTTGTCAAATAGACTCAATTGGAGCAGCCAATTAATTTTATATGCCAATAGCACAGCTTTCTATCAGTAATATATTTTTTTCTGTTATTGCCAACTCCATATACGACTAACAAGAAGGTATAAAAACATTGCAATTCCCTTCAGTAGACTTAACAAGTCTGGTCATGCAACTAACATGACCCATCTTCTCATATTATGATTGTTCACAATATGAAAGGCACATTTCAATTCACACAAATCTTAAAGTTTGAATGACAAATTCCCAAGTGGCCATTAATTCCAAGCAAGCAAATAAAATCCATCTTATCCTTAAGCTGTTGGTACTGGGGATATTTTTTTTTTCCTTTCCTACATTCCCTTTGTTTAAAATCTCCTTTTAGAATAGTTGGGAGGAATTGTGAAAGAACTGGAATGCATATTCTGCTTTTCATGATCCCAGATCATCTCACGTTATTTCATATCCAATTATATTTTTTCCAAATTAAAATGCACTGATGACACAGGTAGGAGCAGATATGGGAATCTGCATATAGCAAGATGAGTTGTTCAGCATGGAAATAGAACGTTCGACCCATGGCATCTGTGCCAACTAATATGCCTATCGATACAAATCTCATGTGCTTGCATGAATCCCATTTTCCTCTGTGCCCTGCTCATTCAAGTACCTGCCAAGATTCTACTTTAATGTTGCTACTGTTTCTGCCTCTACCACTCCTTCTGGCATCTCATTCCAGACACTCTTGTGAAACATTTACCCCTCAGATCCCCTTTAAACCTCCTCCCTCCCATATCTGTTGCCCATTTACACTTACCCCATTTGCCCACACTAGTCCTGTATTCTTCTATGACGCACCTATTTAAGTGCTTGTCGGTATTCATCATAAACATTGTGATTGAATCTGACTCCACCTCCTCATCTAGCAGTGTGTTTCACATAACCGCCATATTCACTAAAAACAAAACCTTTCCTCAAAGATCCCCTTTAAACCATTTCCTCCCACCTTAAACCTACGTTCTCTGTTTCTATCTCTGCCTTTGGAACAAAAATATCTACCATTATCTTTCCGCTCCATAATCTTCTGCACTTCTATCAAGTTACCCCTCAGCTTCCTTTTCTGGGAAAGAGGTCCAATGTGTTCAATTATTTTCCATAACTGATGTTTTCCAATTCAGTCTCCTTGAGTCACCCAACACTCTCACCAGTGCAATTACATGATTAAATCTTAAAATGTGCCTTTTTTAATTAAATGAGTTAGAAATGTGAGTCTCTAATTAACTGTGCAAATTTCTATGCATTTAGTTATGAAAATAAAAGGATGTTGGGAGATTTGATCATGTGATTGTGCTGCAGAGATTATAGAGGGAATTCACAAGGATGTTGCCTGAACTGCTTCACTCCAAAGGTTCTGCAGACCGTGCAGTACCCCAATACTTTCTTCTAAAATTTCCAATGCAGGAATATTCCACTTGGCGTCCATTTGGATATTGTTCGATTGCATATACATCTGTCATCCATGATCCCCTATTGTTATGAAAGAGATCAGAAAATTCAATTAGAGAACAGGATGTAGTGGATGTTAACGGACGTATGGAACAACTTCCTGCCTGCAACCCGTGTATCTCGTGTTTTTGTATACAAAGGTTATGTATGTAGGTACTGAACTGTACTTTCTATCTATCCTGGCTCCCAAACACAGAAAAACAAGTGCTAGTGATAGCACCAGCTCATGGTAAAGGAAGAGTATTGATTTGAAAGCGAAACAAGATCTTTAACAAGACAAAGGTGAATGCTCTTGCTCATGATTTAGTCATGTCGCACTCGACAATCATAACGATCATCAAAAACGAAGAAAAAATTCTCCAAGCTGTTAAAGGATCAGATCCACTGAAAGCTATAAAGCTAACAAAAATGTGAGAAGGACCTGTATCAGATGCGTAGAAATTGCTAATAATGTGGATTGAGGATCAAATACAAAAACAAGTGCCTCTCAGTATGTTGACGCACTGCTAAGGCATGAAGTTTGTTCCAGATGCTTAAAGAAAAAGCAGGACCAGACTACGATATCGAGTGTAGTGCTAGGCCTGGGTGGTTCAGGCGTTTCAAACATTGTTTTTCGCTACCTAATGTGAAAGTGAGTGGTGAGTCGGCGAGTGCCAATACGAAGGCAGTAGAAGAATTTGTTGAAACATTAGATAAACTAATCGCAGAAGGAGGCTATTTGCCCCAGCAAATTTTTAATATGGACGAAACCTCCTTATTCTGGAAGCAAATGCCTTATAGACAACATTTTCCAGGTTCTAGTATTTCCTCATTTCAAAACTATGTCATTTTCAAGGAAATGTGGGGATGATATTCTGAATTACTATCTTGTTAATCCAATAAACCAACCTTCATAGATGCAGCTTCATGTTGCTTTAATTCGCTGATAAAGTGGATAAACATTTTGCATAACTTCACATTAAGATTTTCATAATGATGTATAAACAAAGCTTAAACTGTATTTAAATATATAATTAATTATATTTAACTTTAAGGAGATATACAAGAAATAAGACAAAGTAAGACTAATTCAAAGAAAATTATCTTGAGCTCGCGTCTCCTTCATAGTTAATCAAAGAATGAGATGCTAGCTCTTATTTCTGCACAGATATTATTACATATTACATGATAGTCACTCTAGTAACACTACAAACAAGAATTTTTCTTAGAGATAGGCACAAAATTAACTAAGAATCAAACACAAGATTTTAACCTTTGCATTCCGGCCCTAATTATTATAATAGATATTAATGGCTAATATATAAAAAAATTCTATTGCAGATACAAAAGTACTTATGGTAAATATAAAATTAGAAATCAAAACTTTATGATTCTTGTAAAAGACATATTTCAGAAATAGGTCGATTTATGTAACCAATCTTGGTTTTAATCCGCTCCTGCCAAACAAAACCTTTCTTGTCTGGAACTGTGTCCATGATATTCCTCAGCAACCAAGAATTTCTTGGTGCAGAATTATCCATAATGATTACAATATCTCTGCATATAAAATTGTGTTTAGCTTTAGATCATTTTTGTTGTTATAATAATGAAAGATATTCTTTAATCCATTTTTTCCAAAACAAATCTGCAATAAACTGCACTTGTTTCCATCTACATCTTGCTAAATATCTTCTTTTTGAAATTGATCCAGAGGCATTAAAGGTTTAGATTTAAGAAGTAAGAGATGATTCGGTGTAAGTGCCTCAATGTCATTTGAATCGACAGAATTTTTAGTTATTGGACGACTATTTAAAGTAGCTTCGATTTTGCACAATATTGTCTGAAGATTGTCATCATTGACTATTCAAAATGGAATTAAGAATTTTCTTAATTGAGCTAATCATCCTTTCCCACACACTCCATGATGTTATCCTGTGGGTGGGTTAAATATCCAACTAATTTCTTTCTGAAGTAATGCATCATGAATTTTATGTTGCTTTTCGTAATTCTAATTGAGCTGCTGTAAAGTTAAATTTATTAACAACGTAATTCCTTTACTTGTCCGTGTCTGGCAATAAAACGTCGAAGAACATTGATAAAATATTCTGTATCAAGCAATGACACAATATGAATTCCTCTCATAGTTAATCAAGTAAAAATAGCTCCGTATCATTTTTCAACACTTCTTTCGTGTTTTATTTGCAAAGGACCAAAATCATCAACTCCCAGGTATGTAAATGGGGGTTTATCGGGTGAAACTCTGTCTTGTGGTAAATCGACCATTTCTTGTTGTCCAGGTTTAGCATTTTCACATTGACAATTAACACATTTTGATTTCATTCTTTTGATCAATGCTGAAGCATGTGATTACAACCACTATGATCAGTTTTTTTTTCATGTATATGTCAAACAATCAATTCAGAAATATGAAAGTACTTAGCTAATATAATTGAATGTTTCACTTCTAGCATTATTGCTTTATCAAATCTTCCTCCTACTCTCAATCCATCATTTACATGAATAGGATTTAGTTTGTAAACATGACTTGCTTTTGTAACATTCAGATTCTTCTTCAATTTTGATATCTCATTATTAAACACCCTTTTTTTGGTTAAAAACAATTATCTCCAATTCGGCATTCGGTTTCTCATCAACTGTTAGGTAACGGTTTTTTCAAGACTTCAGATTCTCTTTTTTTTTGATATGATGTAAAAGCATACTTTTTAAACTAAAAAGCCATCCTTTTGCTTTTCTCAAATGAAACTATGAAACCATGAAGAATGATAGCAAATTAATTGATTGCATCATTCTCATTAGATATTTGAAAAGTATCACATTAGTGTTTTGGATTTCTGGATCCTCCATTGAAAATTCTGGATTTTGAGGCCAATCTTCTTGACATTGTAAAAGAAATTGAGGACCGACACCCAAATGTTGGCTCTTCTCAGAAACAATTGAACTTTTAATCCTTGTGAAGCCATGTCAGCTGGATTATCCACTGTTTTAACATATCTCCATTGATTAACATGCAAAACATTCTCAATTTCATTAATTCTGTTAGTTACAAAGGTAGGAAATCTCATGGTTTTGTTATTAATGTGTTTAAGCACTGATGTACTATCAGTCCAAAACATGGAATCTGCTAACTCTATCTGTAATTCTTTTCTTAACATAGTGTCCATTTTGCTTGCCGTAGTAGTGGCAGTCAATTCCATTCGAGGCATGGTGACTGGCTTTAATGGAGCCACTCTGGCTTTTCCCATTACAAATCCACAATGGACTCGCTTGTAATTAGTTTGCAGTATTAACTAAGTGACAGTACCATAACCACCTTCGCTTGCGCCAGCAAAATGGTGTAACTGAGCAAATGTGGCAATTCCAAAGTCTGTTGACATCAAAATTTTCTAACACTTTAAGACTCTCAATCCAATTCACCCAATTTTGTGCGATGGAATCCGGTATAGTTTCATCCCCTCCAAATGTTCTTCTGTACAATTCTTGCAGAATTTTCTTTGCTATTAATATTACTGGTGTCAATATTGCCAAAGGATCATATATTGAGCTTACAATTGAAAGAATACCTCTTCTTGTTAAAGGCCTTTCTTTCAAAACAATCTTGAATTTGAAAACATCAGACTGAACACACCATTGTGCCCCTAGAATTCTTCGATAGGTAGAAGTTCACAATCCAAGTCAAGATATTTTATCTCCTTTGCCCTTTCTGCCTCAGGAGTAACAGCCAACACATCTCAACTGTTGCTAAACCATTTCATAAGGATGAAATTTTCTTTATTACAGATTTCTTTTAACTCATGATAAAAATCTATTGCTTTTTTTTTCCTGAAACTACTGAAGTAAGATAATCATCAACATAGAAATTAGTTCTGATGATGCTTATAGCTCGAGAACAAAATTGCTCTTCATTATCTTCAGCACATTTCCTGAGAGCAAAATTTGCACAACTCGGTGATGAAGTTGCTCCAAATAAATGAATTTTCAATATGTATTGAATCATGTCTTTGCTGCAATCGCCATTAGGCCACCATAATAATCGTAGAAAATCATGATCTTCTGATGGTACTTTCACTTGATGAAACATCGCTTCAATATCTGCAGCAATTACAATAGACTCTTTACAAAATCTTATCAGAACACGTATTAAAGTCCTGGTTAAGTCTGGACCTTGTAGAAGTTGAGAATTCAATGAAACTCCTTGAAATGATGCTCCACAATCAAATACTACATGTAATTTCTCCTTTTCTGGATGTATAACTCCATGATGAGGTAAATACGATTTTCTACCATCTTTATATTCCAAGATACCTTCAGATAACTTTTCTACATAACCCTTGGTTATCATGTCCAACAAAACAATGGTATATTCCAAATGAAATGAAGAATTTCTCTTGAATTTTCTCTTCAGATTCAGCATGTGCTTTTCTGCAATTATTTTGTTGTCTGGCATACAAATTTCCATTTTCTTCAAAGGAAATGCTATACAGTAATGACCATTGACATGTTTACTGGAATTTGAAACTAAATACAGAAACTGCTTGTCCTCCTTCGACGGTTCTTGAATATCTTTGAGACATTCAGGGAAATCCATTTTAAACTGTGTTTCCCATAGATCAGGGGTGTCAAACTCAAATTCACAGAGGGCCAAAATTTAAAAACTTGGACTAAGTCGTGGGCCAATCAAAATATTTATTGAAAATTTTCAACAACATTTGCATGTTTTCTCTTCTTTCAACATATGTAATGTTAAACTTTTTCTTATTAAAATAAATGTTTAATAATAGTTTTGGTTAAATTCTTTCCAGAAGAAGCATGAAAAATAAAATATAAAATAAAGTTTGCTGTAAAACCAGACTTATTTTCATCTCCTCCACCTTCTGGAGCTTTTGCTTCTCGTTCAGATCTTTATACCTGTCCTGGTGTTTCGTTTCATAGTGTCGTCGTATGTTATATTCTTTAACTACAGACACGCTGGCTCCATTGCCTCCCACCTGTCTTGAAAGGTCCTGTTTTCTGTCTTTCGTTTGGCCATTTTTCGTAAGGGGTTTATTACATGTGAGTTCGGCGACAGGTCGCAGATGCTAATGAAAGTAAACAGAGGAGGTGGGAGCGATTAGCGGGCTGACGGACCGGCACCAACGCATTTACAAAGCATTCTGGGATTTGTAGTATTAGCTGTGCATGCGCTATACTGGCGCGGCGGCCAACGGGCCAGCTCTAATACATATTTGATATGATCTTGCGGGCCAAATATAATTATATCATGGGCCAAATTTGGCCCACGGGCATGACTTTGTCATGTGTGCCATAGATCATTAAATTTGGCCACTGAAATTTGTTGACATTCACGATCAATATCTCCTGATCATTATTCATTTTTCCACCTAATGGTTCATTAATTTTCCATCCAAATAATGTTCTCACAGCATAAGGTACATCATTTTGTCTCCTTATTACTTCTAGAGGTTCAAGAGCCTTTGGTAGATCTAATCTAATTTACATCTCGATTTTGGCATCAGTCTTAGGTAAGGAAACAGCTTTTAATGATCCCACTATTTGAAATCATCCTAATATGGAATATTCTCCTTATTCACAGGCATAGACTTCTGAATACATACACTTGAAAAATCATCAAATTCATTGCAACAATCTATAAACTTGAAACTACATTAGTTTCTATGTTCTTTTCATCATTCATTGTCTTCAACAAGATCTGTGATATTTTACCATGAAGATTGTTTATTAATTAATTCAACAATACAAAATGAGATGGTACTTCCTGGATCAAGAAATGTGCAGGTCTTCAGTATGAAGCTCCCTTTTTAAAAAAAATCTTTAACCTGCACAGAAACTATTAAGAGAGCTTTGTCATTGGCCCCAGTAAGACTGTTTGTCTGAACTGAAGCTGAAGCATCCTCTCTGACTGTGTTTTTAGTCTTGGATTCAGATTGTTTAACTTCCTTCTCAACTTCTTTGAGTATGCAGTAACTTGGGATGCTTTAAACTGCATATATCATGAATGAGTCGCTTACTACGTTTTGCTGATGTATCCTTTACACAAGCAACCAAAACATATTCTATTCTTCTTTTAAAAGGTTAATTTCTTGTCATGTGACTTTTTCTCCAAACATGAACATCTTTCTAAAGCATGCTTATCTTTGCAATATAACAGCTTTCCTGAACAGTCTGATCTTTTTCTATTGTTTCCTTGTTCTTTCTTGTGCTTGTATATGATACAGCAGTAAGAAAGGGACTTCCCTTTGGTTTCTTTTGAGACAATGACTTAGACTTCTTTACATCTTTAGGAACTATTGAAGCATCCATTAGCAAATGCTGGTATGGTGTAAACATGCCATTCCAAGTATTGTACAACATCCTCAAAAGTGGCATCCATTCTGGGAAGAATCTTGAGCGCTGCAACTTTGGTTCTCCATAAATCCTTCAGCTTATCAGGCAATTTGTTTACAATTATCGACAAATTAGCAAACAAGTCAACTCTTGCAAATGAACACTACTTTGCATTGTGTTACAACATCTTCTCATATGCTTGTAAATCCTTTTGTATCCTTTGATATTATTGCTGACCAAGAAATAATCTTGTCCATGTAGGCCCTTGTGATTTTATGTTCATCGCCAAAATGATAATGCAATAATTTTTTTTTGCCCTTTTTAAACCTTGTTCTGGATTCATATATTGGCAACTTTTGACCAACTCCTTCACCTGTCCTCCAGTTTACTGTTACTGGTAATACATACAATCTTTAGCATTTTTAGTATTACTTTCGATGTGATGTTCAAAGGATTTCCTGAACATCAAATATTGTAATGGATCATCATTTTAAAAACTGGACTTTCCTTCTTGAGTAAACCATATGAACCTTGTTGCTTCGCTAATATATTAGACATTTCATTTTGTTCGCAATGAGTGATAATATATTGTCTTCTCCACCATAGTTTGTGACTGGTTATCTTGCAAATGAAGCATATGGAACTTGAACTGGTGCCTTAGGTGTAGGACCTTGAGTTGAAAGTGATGGCCTTAATAGGGATCCTTGGCAGTAAGTGATGGCATTGTGGAGATCTTTGACTTGTCGCTGGTTCTTCAGCAACACGAAGAGACGTTAATGTTTGAGTTTGATCAACTCGCATGGTTGAACATTTTGGAAATACTCTCCTTTCACGAAGATTCATATATTATGCGCTCGGAAGAGATTAATGTTGCTAGCTCTTTCCACAGTGTTGGTCATTGTCATTTGAGCACCAGTAGCAGCACCGTGGCTCCTTGCTCGAGTATTCTCATTTCTTGTGGCTGCAGTACCCATTGATCTGTTGGAATGTTAGGTGTTAGCCCTTTGAGTGATAGCTCTTGCAGGAGCCTAAGCTAATGCTTTTACTTTGGCCACATCAGAACATATTCCTCAAGCACTCGTCTTTTATTTTCTCTCTTCAGTAATCTATTTTGTTCTTCTTGCTGATTCTTCATTTCAGCTTCCATATCTTCCAGAGCATGTCTTTTCTCAAACCACTCGCATTGTGCTCAGACAGTAGCCAAGTTTGCTTGCACCTTACCATGCATAACTGATATGCTTGAAGCACGCAAAGCTGTACTTGCTCTAGTTGCCTTTGAAGATGCTCCAGTGCACGTAACCTTGGAAATACTATCATCAGGATTCACATCTGTACTTTCAGATACTACTCATTGAGTCTCTATCTTCTGCATTACACTTGGAACAGCACCAATGGGACTTTGCAACATACATTCATCTGTTCCAGTTCCACTAAACTTTAAGCCAGCTATTAAGTCCTGCAGTGCATTGATTGTGTTCTCTTTTCACTTGGTAGTTGAAGCCACTTCTTCTATGGTGGTTGGCATCAATCTCCTGTCAAGTGTGGTTGGCCTGCCTTGCTTGCTCAACTCACAACCAAGCATTTCTTTGAGAGGAGTTGTTTGCTTAAGGTCTTTAGCCTGATGGGATTACTACTTCTCCATCTTGGGTTCTTCACACAACAGTCTGGCTTCTCCTGGTTCCTGGGAACTGTAAACAAATTTGTATCTTGCTTGGTCCCTTTAAGAGGATCTCTGCTTGATTGAATCTGTGTGATTCTACGCACAAGCTTTGTGGTTCTCTGGTTGTTTATAACTTTAATGAACACATTCTTCTGGGCTTCTGCAAATCAGAGCTGTATCTTATCTTTCCAAGCTCACAAGTGTCTTGCAAGACTTGGCTCAATTTTAAAACTGCACAATCACAGATATATTCTAAAAGAGGCTTCTGAAATATTCTATTTTTCAGCGAGAATGTCTCTTTGCCTTTTAACAAGTTGAGTTATTTCAGACAAATTTTACGAGCCTTTCTTCCAAACAAAGTTCACAATTATAATTTTCTTTGAATCAAAATATAGACAACACTTTCCAGGTTCTAGTATTTTCTAATTTCAAAACCATGTCATCTTCAAGGACAAATGTGGACAATATTCAGAATTACTATCTTATTAATCCAATAAACCAAAATTTGTAGCTTTACAACTTTAATTTACTGATAAAGTGGATAAACATTTTGCATTATCATATTAATATTTTCATAATGATGAATAAACAAAGCTTATACTGTATTTAAAGATAATGTTATTTAACTTTAAAGAGATATACAAGAAATAAGACAAAAGATTAATTCAAAGAAAATTACCTCAAGCTTCATTCGTCGAAGAATGAGATGCAAGCTCTTAGTCTGCGTGGATATTAAGACATATCACATCATAGTCACTATGGTAGCACTACAAACAATACTTTTTCTTTAAGAGATAGGCACAAAATTAACTAAGAATCAAAAACACAAGGTTTTAACCTTTACGTGCCAAAAAAGGTCTTCATCCACATGGAGGCCAAGTCATTGAAAGGCTTTAAGGCTTTTAAACACATGGTGACCATATTGTTAGGAAGCAATATTGCTAGCTACAAGTTAAAGTCATTTATTTTTTGGCATAGTGAAAACCCAGGGCTTTCAAGAATATTAACAGACACACCCTACTGGTTTATTACAGGAACAATAATATCCCGGATGTCACAAATGCTGTTTCAGGATGCCCTTCTTGATTGCTATGCCAATGAAATGGAGAAGTGCTGGTCGAAGGAAGGCATACCTTTCAAGATTTTGTTAATTGTAGACAATGCTTCTGGACATCCCCCTTTCATTGGTGACCTTCACCCCAACATCAAAGTGGTTTTCCTCCCATCAAACACCACCTCTTTAATCCAGCAAATTGACCAAGAGGTAATTGCAGCATTCTAGGCCTACTACCTGAGGAGGACCTTTGCTCAGGCTGTTGCTGCATCTGATGACACTGGCAAGGTACTGATGGAGTTCTGGAAGGAGTACAACATTTTCCACTGCATAAAGAACCTTGCTTGGGCCTGGGATGATGTGACCAAAGAGTGCATGAATGGTATATGGAAAAAAAATACTGAAGCAGTTTGTGCATGATCTTAATGGATTTGAAAAAGAAGCTAAAATTGCAAGGGTTAATAGAGTTGTTGTTGACATGGTTAACAGCAGCCTGAACCTTGACGTAGATGATGAGGTCATTGAAGGACTCTTAGAACTCCTGAGGAACTAACAAATTGGAGCTAGAAGGAGAAGAGCAGGTGCAGAAAAGGTTCACTGTTTAGGGGTTAGCCAAATTCTTTGCAGACCTTAATAGTGTGCTGAAGAGATGGACCTAAACATAACATAACATAACAATTACAGCACGGAAACAGGCCATTAGGCCCTTCTAGTCCGCACTGAACCAAACACCCCTTTCTAGTCCCACCTCCCTGCACAATGCCCATAACCCTCCATCTTCTTCTCATCCATATACCTGTCCAACCTTTTCTTAAATAATACAATTGACTCCGCTGCCACTATTTCTCCCGGAAGTTCATTCCACACGGCTACCACTCTCTGAGTAAAGAAGTCCCCCCTCATGTTACCTCTAAACCTCTGCCCCTTAATTCTTAACTCATGTCCTCTTGTTTTAATCTTTCCTCCTCTTAACGGAAATAGTCTATCCACATCCACTCTGTCTATCCCTTTCATAATCTTAAATACTTCTATCAAATCCCCTCTCAACCTTCTACGCTCCAAAGAATAAAGACCTAATCTGTCCAATCTCTCCCTATACTCTAGATGCTTAAACCCAGGTAACATTCTGGTAAACCTTCTCTGCACTCTCTCCACTCTGTTTATATCCTTCCTATAATTAGGCGACCAGAACTGCACACAGAACTCCAAATTAGGCCGCACCAACGTCTTATACAATCTCAACATCACCTCCCAACTCCTATATTCCATGCAATGATTGATAAAGGCCAGCATACTAAAAGCCTTCTTCACCACCCTATTCACGTGAGTTTCTACCTTCAGGGAACGATGTACCGTTACTCCTAAATCTTTCTGCTCTTCTGTATTCATCAATGCTCTCCCATTTACCACGTATGTCCTATTCTGATTCTTCTTACCAAAATGAAGCACTTCACACTTATCAGCATTAAATTCCATCTGCCATTTTTCAGCCCACTTTTCTAAGCAGCCCAAATCCCTCTGCAATCCTTGAAAACCTTCTTCATTATCCACTATTCCACCTATCTTAGTATCGTCTGCATATTTACTAATCCAATTCACCACCCCATCATCTAGATCATTAATGTATATAACGAACAACAATGGGCCCAATACAGATCCTCGAGGCACACCACTGGTCACCGGCCTCCAACCTGACAGACAATTATCCACTACCACTCTCTGGCCTCTCCCTTTCAGCCAATGTTCAATCCATTTGACTATCTTAAAATTTATACCTAAAGACTGCACCTTCCTAACTAACCTTCCATGTGGTACCTTATCGAAGACCTTACTGAAGTCCATATAGACAACATCCACTGCGCTACCCTCATCCACATTCCTAGTCACCTCTTCAAAAAATTCAATCAGATTGGTCAAACATGACCTTCCTCCCACAAATCCATGTTGAGTGCTCCTGATCAGACCCTGTCTATCCAGATGTTTATAAGTACTATCTCTAAGAATTTTCTCCATTAACTTACCTACCACAGACGTCAAACTTACAGGCCGATAGTTGCCAGGCTTCCTCCTTGAACCCTTTTTAAATAACGGAACCACATGCGCAATGCGCCAATCCTCCGGCACTATCCCCATATCTAATGACATTTGGAAAATTACCGCCAGAGCCTCTGCTATTTCCTCCTTCACTTCTCTCAATGTCCTGGGGAAGATCCCGTCTGGTCCTGGAGACTTATCCACCTTTATATTCTTCAAAAGCTTTAAAACTACACCTTTTGTAATCTCTATATTCCCCATATTTACCCAATTGCTTTTTTTTTATCTCACATCTCCCAATATCCTTCTCCTTAGTGAATACCGAAGAAAAGAAACTGTTCAATATCTCCCCCATTTCTCTAGGCTCCACACACAGTTTTCCGCTCTGATTTTCTAAGGGACCAATTTTGTCTCTAGCTTTCCTCTTACCATTAACATATTTGTAGAACTCTTTTGGATTAGTTTTCACCCTGCTTGCCATAGTTTCCTCGTACCTTCTTTTAGCTTTCCTAATTCCTCTCTTAAGATTCCTCTTACATTCAATGTATCTTTCAAACATCTCCTTAACTCCATGCTTCTTATATCTAATGTACGCCTCCCTTTTTCTTCGAACCAAGTTTCCAATATTCCTTGAAAACCACGGCTCTCTCAAACCTTTTGCCCCTCCTTTTAACCTAACAGGAACATAAAGCTTTTGCACTCTCAAAATCTGATCTTTAAAAGACTTCCATCTCTCTACTACATCCTGCCCATAAAACAAATTGTCCCAATGCACACCCTGCAAGTCCTTTCGCATCTCCTCAAATCTAGCTTTTCCCCAATCAAAAACCTCAACCCTTGGCCCTGACTTCTCTCTTTCCATAATGACATTGAAGCTGATGGCATTATGATCACTGGACCCGAAGTGCTCGCCAACACTAACCTCCGTCACTTGACCCATCCCATTTGCCAACAGTAGATCTAACACTGCTCCTTCTCTGGTCGGCACCTCTACATATTGTTGTAAAAAACTATCTTGCACACATTTCACAAACTCTAACCCATCCAGTCCTTTCACAGAATGTGTTTCCCAATCTATATGTGGAAATTTTAAATCTCCCATAATTACAACCCTGTGCTTATCACAAATATCTACTATCTCCCTACAGATTTGCTCCTCTAGGTCTCGGTCCCCTTCGGGTGGTCTATAATACACCCCTACAAGTGTAACCTCTCCTTTCCTACTCCTCAGTTCCACCCATATAGCCTCCGTGGATGTGCCCTCTAATCTATCCTTCCTAGGCACCGCTGTAGTATTTTCCCTGACAAGCAATGCAACCCCACCTCCTCCTGCCCCTCTGACTCTATCACACCTAAAACAACGAAACCCAGGGATATTCAGTTGCCAATCACATCCCTCCTGCAACCATGTCTCACTAATCGCTACCACATCATACTTCCAAGTATCAATCCACACCTTCAGCTCATCCACCTTTTTTACAATACTCCTGGCATTAAAATATATGAATTTCAGAGATTTCCCAATTTTTAATCCCTGTTTTCCCTCATCTTTAATAACAACATTATTTACTTTTCCTGCCAATTGCCCTTCATCTTCTTCCAGAGCATTTCCCTTCTCTATCACCTGCCCATCAATATTCAAATACTTACTACAAACTTTCTTTGTTTGCATTCTAACCTTCTCCTTACTGCTCTGTACTATTTTGTTCCCTCCCCCCAACCATTCTAGTTTAAAGAATCCTGAGTAGCCCTAGCAAATACCTCTGCCAGGATTCTAAACACTGAACAGTTTTCACTGATAGAGAGGAATGCTCATCTCAGCAAACAACACTGAACATATTGCTGAAGAAGCCAACACCTCCCTAAGAAGAGCCTCCGCCAGGTCCTTAAGACATTATGGAATTACAGTTCATCAATGGAGTTTATTTGACCTGAAACTCTTCCAGTGGAACACTGAGGAAGATGAGAACGGTGATGTGGATGATCCCGATCCTCTTTGTTAAGTTGTATTTAAATTGTGTTTAAAAAGTTTTAAAAAATCAAGAGTTTAATTTAGCATAAATTCAGTATCCTATATAGCTTTGCTAAGTACAGTACGTACAGTAATATGGTGTTCACATAACATTCACATCGCATAATGCCCTATTTCTCAGAATGTATTGTGGATGTTAAGCTGTGCATACCTATACTTTTTTTGACTTGATAATGAAATTGGCTGCAGAACGTAAGGAGGATTATAAATAGGAATTCATTTGTGGGTGCCACGCTTTTCCCAGATGCAATGTTCAACGCCATCTGTAGGGATTTGTGGTCAGAAGGTACAACTCCACAGATTAGACCTGGCACTGACCATTGCAATACACAGAGGGCCCATTCACTCTTTATAATGTAAAGCTTTGTGTGACATTTTCCCTTGAAAACTTGGGTCACATGGACCAATGACTGATATAATTTGGTGTAGTTTGATGAGTTTTCAGTTTATCGGACCTCTCAGTAACCTTTTGAATAAACATCTACTGTGGAGGACGATTGGTGATTGTGAGTACTGCTGCTATTAACTGCAAAGATTATGTCAGGTCCATTGCTATTTTTGTGCCTAAACCCCCTTTACATTGTTGCCTGTTCAGTTTGCTATGTAAATTGGAATTGGAGGACAGTGGTTGGAGACAAGGTGTCTAACATCTGTCCATCAGCTCCAACCCGTGCCTGGAATTTTGGAAGGCAATCTGCTGAAAGTGTTCACATTCACAGATCCGATACCCCAAAAGAGTGTAACAGATATACTCTTGTCTCTTAAGCTCTCCTTGGACCGGTGGCTCCGGAGGAAACAGCTGACAAAATCAGTGGTATCAGAGACTTGCACCTTCTGCAGTTCTGGCTACTCACTTCTGCCAGATCTGCCCTGTCCATAAAGTACAAAATCAACCTAGACTTCCTAACATCCCTATTTTTCCAGGTGACAGCAGCGCAACAATACGATTTCTGTTTTCCATTCAGCTGAGAATTAGAGGTTACCCCCAAAGAAATTACCCACTTTTTCTGCAGGGCTGAATGGTAGGTAAATTTGATAGCATTATGAATTTCCAAAAGCTCTGGATGTAATAGACTTTTCATGAATTATGAGCAATATCACTCCCTGAATCTGAATGAGGATTCTTTACTATACTTTTTGTGCCATTTCTTAACATTTTGTCTACTTAAAATGTAATAATTCAATAATTCAATAAGCTCAGCCAAAGGAATCTGTGCTGTCAGAGAACATTAAGGTATCTTTAGTAGAATTTGACTAACTTGAGTTGCATCTCAGACCAAGGTGGAGAGAGCAACTGGAACAGCAAGTAAAATATGGTTTTGTAATCATGCCTTGCATCCCTTGTGGGTGCCTAATCAGTATAGGTTACAAAACGACTAAAAGATTTCTGCTTCAACATGCCTCAAGAGTTGGAAGAATTAACAAGCTGGAAAGGAAGCCCATTGCAGTGCACTGTCTCACGTAGGACAATGGCAGCTGATGGACCCATGCAGACTCCAGGCAACTTATGAATGGAGAACCTGTATGGGCTGTGGGTTGCTGGATACTGTCTCATGGGAATTGGGTATCGGTGCCGGGATTTGAGAGGGTGCTGAGGGCAAAGGGGTTTGGGTGCTGAAAGCTTCCTTATCTTGTTGGACGTTCGAATCTGGAGTTGGGGTTGCCAATGAGACTGTGTGGATGCAGAGGTTGCGGAAGCACTGGAGGCAAATCCACAGAAGCTCTGGAGGGCTTACTTTTGCTTCTCTTTCTCCTATTGTTAAGAGTGCCAGGCAATGCTCATGGTGACTTGTTGTTTGTCTATGGCAGCTAAAAGTTAAAAATTGTAACATACATGATATACTTTAACTTATTATCGCATGAAAATTTCCCTATGAAATTACCTTTCTGTAATTACAGACCAAACATCAGCTTTTATTGCCTGCAACAGAATCAGAATTGATTTTGTTCATCTATTAAATTAATTCATCTGCAATAGATCAGGAAGCTCATGAGGTACATTCACCATGTTGTTCCTCTGAATGGACTGAAGGAGGGGAATATCTACATCCCCTGTATTGAATACCACCCAACAATGCTCAATCACTTGCATTTCCTCGATGAAGGAAAATTGGAAGGTGCCTTGACTAGCGATAGTTATCCTTTGTCTGTTTTCATAGCCTTAAAAAAAAATTAAGGGAATACTAGAAGTTCAAATAAGGGAACTCACTTGAGAATGAATCTCCTCCGGCTTGCAATCTTTCTTTTTCAATCTCCCCTCGAATTTTTGATGTATGAACAAATATCAGAAATTATAAATAAAAATATAACAACACATCAAGAATAATGAATAAACACCTAATATGGACCCTTACAGTTCAGCATAATTGGCTTCCCACCACTAAGCAGTGGCTACCAACGGAGTGTGAGAAACTGCTCCCCTTCCTCAGAAACACCAGATATTCATGAAGAATGATAACATTCACTTATGATCTTGGAAGGGCCAAGTACTGACTGCAGTCTTTGTTAAATTAGAATAGATTCAACAAGTTCAAAGAGAATCAAGGCTGGACACGTGTTATTAGAATCAGAATTTACTGTCATGAACAAGTCACAAAATTTGTTGTTTTGTGGCATGCAAACATTCATCTAAACCACCTTTCAAAAATAAATAAATATTTTATAAATAAATATAATACACAAAAAAAGGCAGTGATTTTTGTTCATGATCATTCATTAATCTGATGGCAGCAGGAAAGAAGGTGTCCTTGTGCTTTAGGTTCCTGTACCTTTTTCCAGATGGTAGCAGAGTGAAGAGGGCATGGCCTGGGTGGTGGGGGTCCTTGAGGATAGAAGTTGCTTTCTTAAGACACCACCTCTTATAGATGTCCTTGATGGAGTGAAGTCTGGTGCCTGTGATGTCGCAGGCTTAGTTAACAAACCACTGGAATTTTTTTCTTGTCTGAGCGGTGGCACCTCTGTACTAGCCAGAATGCTCTTCACAGTAAACCTGTTGAAGTTTTCGAGAGTCTTTGGTGACGTACTGAATTTTTGCAAACACCTCACAAAGTATAGCTGCCGGCGAGCCTTCTTCATGATTGCATTGACATGGTGACTCTAGGACACATTCTCGGAGATGTTGACCTCCAGGAATTTCAAGTTCTTGACCCTCTATTATTAACCAAACAGTGGTCTTTATTTACACATAGGGAAATTCACAAAAAATAAGAACATACTCAGGCAAACATGTATACTGAGTTCTCAAATAAATTAGAGCTAAATTTCCATACTACCCATCCACGCACAGTTACGGTATATCAACTAACAAATCAACAAGGGTTTAACTTTTATAGTACCCTGTAGAGCTCGTCGAAAGAATCAAAGACTTGTTGATCCAAACCAAGGCTTTTATTAGCAAAAGACAGAAGCTCTTCACAGGTGGCCGACCAGTCCGGAATGATCCGACCTGGCTAGGGACACAACCCTTTAAGGCCCAGACAGTAGGCGTGGCTTAGCTCTCAGCCAATCGCTGTAAGCACAGTCTAGATACTGTAACTATATACACTATATACATTGGTGATAGATCTGTACTATCATATTCACCCCTTCTTGGAGAACTGACCCTGGAAAAAAAAACGAGGGAGAGAATTAAAGGAAGGGGTAGGTTAAGGACTGTAGCGGTCAGGGGGTCTGACCATCTGGCGTGACCGCCGTGGTGCCGGGATTGGGGTCTCTGGAGTGGTTTCGCCAGCGGGCTCGTCAGGTGCGACCACTCCCTCGCTCAATTCCCCAGTCGTGTTGTCGGCAGGGTGGCCCGGGTCATTGGGGTGCTGTTGGTCCTTCTGTTGCGGCATGGAGCCTGGGGAATAAAGGATTGGGGAAGGTTGGGTTAGGGGGTTTGATGGGTCTACCGCATCCTGAGCTAGGTCCCGCACTGAAACAGTGTCCTCCCTCCCGTCTGGGAACTCAACGTAGGCGTAATGCGGATTCACGTGGAGTAGAGTCACTCGGTCGACCAAGGGGTCATTCTTTGAGTGCCAGATGTGGCGTCGCAAAAGGACGGGGCCAGGGACGGTGAGCCATGCCGGTACAGTGGTTCCTGATTCGGATTTCCTCGGGAAAAGGAACATCCTTTCGTGGGGAGTGGCATTTGTTGCAGTACATAGGAGGGAGCGGATGGAGTGTAAGGCACTAGTGAGAACCTCCTGCCAGTGAGAGGTGGGGAGACCTTTAGACCGGAGAGCCAGTGTAACCGCTCTCCATATGGTGGCATTCTCCCTCTTGTCCTGGCTGTTACCGCGTGGGTTATAGCTCATGGTCCTGCTTGAAGCGATACCACACTCCAGAATGTACTGTTGCAGCTCTGCGCTCATGAATAAGGACCCCCTATCACTGTGGATGGAATTGGGGTACCCGAAAATGGCGAAAATACTGTGAAGGGCCTGTATCACTGAGGTGGCAGTGGTGTCTGGGCAGGGCACAGCGAACGGGAAGCGGGAGGACTCGTCGATGGCCGTAAGGATGTATGTATTACGGTTGGTCGACGGTAGGGGTCCCTTAAAGTCTATGCGAAGACGCTCGAAGGGGCGGGTGGCTTTGATAACTTGGGAGTTATCCAGACGGAAGAAGTGGGGCTTGCATTCAGCACACACTGAACAGGCTCGGGTCATGGAGTGGATCTCCTTGACTGTGTAGGGTAGGTTGCGCGCCTTCACAAAGTGGGCAAACCTAGTGACCCCTGGATGACAGAGCGCCTCATGGACTTTCTGTAGTCTGTCCATCTGTATGCTGGCGCACGTCCCCCTGGAGAGCGCGTCAGGTGGTTCGTTGAGAATCAGCAGTGTAAAGAGCCTCCCAGCGAGGTAATGTCTCCAACGACGCACCGCTTCAACTATGGCCTGGGCCTCCTTCGCGATCGAGGAGTGTCTACTCTCTAGACCCTGGCGGGTTCTGGAGAAGAAGGGTACAGGCCGACCGGCCTGGTTCAAGGTGGCTGCCAGGGTGAAGTCGGATGCATCGCTCTCAACTTGAAACGGGACAGACTCATCGATCGCGTGCAGCGTTGCAGCGGCGATGTCGGATTTGATTCGACCGAAAGCCGCTCTGGCTTCGGTCGAGAGGGGAAAGGAGGTGGTCTTGATAAGAGGACGCGCCTTGTCGGCGTAGTGTGGAACCCATTGGGCGTAATACGAGAAAAGGCCCAGGCAGCGTTTGAGCGCTTTCTGGGTATGGGTGGGGGGGAGGGGGGGGTAAGTCCATTAGGGGACGCATGCAGTCAGGATCTGGCATGACTATCCTGTTCTCCACCACACAACTTAGAATAGCAAGTCGTGTGGTCCGGAAGATACACTTGTCCAAATTGTAAGTCAGGTTCAGCCGACGGGCAGTTTGAAGAAATTTGTCTAGGTTGGCATCGTGGTCCTACGTGTCATGGCCACAGATGATGATATTGTCCAGATACTGGAAGGTAGCGGTTAGCCCATTCTGGTCAACCATCTGGTCCATTTCCCGCTGGAAGACCGCGACACCATTCGTGACCCCGAATGGTACCCTGAGAAATTGATATAGCCGCCCATTTGCTTCAAAGGCCGTGAATGGTCGGTCCTCACAGTGGATCGGGAGCTGGTGGTAGGCCGAACGTAGGTCAATGGTGGAGAATATGCGGTATTGGGCGATCTGGTTCACCACATCCGTGATGCGTGGCAGGGGGTACGCATCCAGGAGTGTGAAGCGGTTAATGGTCTGGCTATAGTCGACCACCATCCATAGTTTTTCCCCGTTCTTGACAACCACCACCTGGGCTCTCCAGGGACTTGAACTGGGTTCGATGATGCCCTCATCCAACAATCTACGAACCTCACTCCTAATGAATTGCCTGTTTTCGTAACTATATTGCCGACTTTTTGTGGCCACAGGCTTCTAGCCAGGGGTGAGGTTTGCGAAGAGTGCTGGCGGGGCAATCCGGAGTGTGGAAAGGCTGCAGGATTGGCCCCGGGGCACGGGGACGGGTTGCTCGGGTACTTCAGGGGTGGGGCGATGGCAGACCGAGAGGGGGGCGTGGGGTCCCCCAAAGTGTACGGACACTGTTCGGAACTGACACTGAAAGTCTAATCCCAGCAACACTGGGGCGCACAATTGGGGAAGGACGAATAATTTGAAGTGGGTGACCGTTACACCCTGTACTTCCAGTGTGGCAATGCAATACCCCTTTATCCCGGTCGAGTGTGATCTCGTCGCTAATGAGATCCTCTGGGTAGTGGAGATAATGTCAAGTCCCCAACGGAGGGCCAGATCTGGCTGGATAAAACTGTCAGTTGACCCAGAGTCAAATAAGCAATTGGGGAAGTGTCCATGCACTTTAATCAGTTCCATTGCTCTGGTGAGGGGATGAGAGCATTGCTGGTTTAGTGTTATTGAAGCAGTTGACAGGGGAGTTCCGCGCGATGACGTCACGCAACGGGATGACATAATAGACATAGTCAACGCTGGAGGAGCAGGTTGGAGGACCTCCCGGAAGTGCTGTTGTGGCGGCGTCGGCAGATGAAAGGTAAGTAGTGGGGTTTGTAGTTGCTCGTGGTTGGCGGTGGGTAGGTCGTCAGTTGCGGCGGTCGGGCCCCGGCGGTCGTCAGCGATGGACGCTAGGGTGAGTACCTGGTTGGCCGCAGCGGGTCCCCAGTCGGTCGTGGTGGCCCCATCGGCGGTGGCTTAGGCAGCGGCAGACGGGGAGCGGGCAGCAGCAGCAGTAGCGTCGGCCGCGGGGGTGGCTGTGGCGGCGGCAGCAGCAGCGGTTGCCACAGTCGGGGGCGAGAGGCGGGCCAACACCATGGTTGCGAGGATGGGCTGCCCCTTCTGGGTTTAGCGTCTCCGTGACGTCAGGCGTTGCCGTGCAGGGGAGCCCTCACTTTCATTGGATGAGAGCTCTGGGGAAGAAGAGTTTGAATGGGATAGTGGCGATTGGGCTTCACATGAGGCACCGTGTTTGCCGGCGACCCTTTTAGACCTTCAGACTGCAGCAAAGTGGCTGTTTTTAAGGCACTTCTGGCACCTGGCTTTTCTTGCTGGGCACTGGGACCTGTTGTGCTTGTCCCTCCCGCAGAAATAACATTTTGGGTTCGCACGGGGCAGTGTAGCAGCAGCCGACAGGCCGTCAGTATCTCGGGGGGTGGTAGGGTAGAAGGGCACTCTACTCACATCAGAATGAGTGGTCCAGTCCCTAGAGAACTCGGTGGACTTTAAGGCTGTATCCTCCATTGTGATTGCAATCCGGGCCACGTCCTCTAGTTTTTCTACCCCTTGCTCGAGCAAGCGGAGCCTCACTTCGTTCGATCGGAGCCCGGCCACATAGGCATCCCGGACGAGATCGTTGTGATCTCAGCAGCAGTTTTGTCCACACAGTTACAGTCCTTGCCCAATGCCTTTAATACTTGTAAATATGCCCTGCTGGACTCTCCGGGCTGTTGCTTCCTCAACGCAAGCACGAGCCGGGCATGAACTCTGTTCACCGGTTGATCATACAGTCCTTTCAGTACCTTTATGGCTGCGGTGTAACTGGTCTCATCCTGAATGCTCTCGTAGACTCTCAAGGACACCATAGACAGTAATGCTGTTAGACGCTGGTTATCTTCCTCTACCTGAATGAATCTCAGGAAGTTTTCAAAATTCAGCAGCCAGAACTTGAAGGCTTTGAAGGCTGTAGCTAACTGTGGGTCGATATCAAGTTTTTTCTGGCCGAGTTAAACGCTCCATCCCTTTCAAAAAAAATTCTTTTTGCTAATAAAATTGTAGAGCTCGTCGAAAGAATCAAAGACTTGTTGATCAAAACCAAGGCTTTTATTAGCAAAAGACAGAAGCTCTTCACAGGTGGCCGACCAGTCTGGAATGATCCGACCTGACTATGGACACAACCCTTTAAGGCCCAGACAGTAGGCATGCTTAGCTCTTAGCCAATCGCTGTAAGCACAGTCTAGATATTGTAACTATATACATTGGTGATAGATCTGTACTATCACATACTCATCCACCCATGTAACTAAACAAATACATGCACATGAACCTGGTCTCTAGTGTCATCCACGGCTCAGGATCCAGGACAGGCGTATTGCAGTTGGCCCTCCGAAGCTTCCTGTGGCTCTCAGTCTAGAGTTCAGTGATAACCTCCAAGGCAGCAGCAAAACAGAGAGCAAAAGAAAAACACATGCTGCTTTTTCATGCAGGACCCGTCCACGTGATCTACAAGAACCAATCGCATGTCAGCCTCACCTGTGGGTAGATCTAACCATTGATTGGCAGGTGAGGTCACTTTCCAATCTCAAGCTTGCTGAAGAGGTCACGTGACTCTCAATTACAGTTCTTTGATGAATTTCTATAGTCTGGATAGCTTGTTCGGGGACAGATGAAGGTATTGTCTTCAATGAACTCATGGGAATAAAAACACTAATATTTCAAGGGAGCTCATCAGTTTCATAGTTTCCAGTGCCAATAGAAATCTCTCAGAACTGCATAGACAAGACAAATAACTCGTGTGCCTTCTTCTCCCCTTCTTTTATTACTTTTCCCATTAACTTCAGTAATTAGTAGGCATTTAATCCAAAATCCATTTATCCTCAGCACATATATTTTCTTTCTATTTAAAATATTTTTGAGTTTAACCTATAAATCCTACATACAAAATCTTCTAATTACACAAATAACAGCCATATCATGTACATATCACAAAAATGAATATAAATCTAAATCGAAAACCTATCCATATTTGTTTATTTAACAATATTTCTTAAAAAATAATTCTGGATAGAAAATAGTAAAACTACATTTGACAATCCCTTGATCTAAACAAAGGGTAAATTCTGTCTAATTTAATGATGTGATCAATGACATCCATATTTAAAACCATATTTAATGTTAATCTAAAAAAAAATTAAAAGCAAAAAAACAGAAAGTAAATATAATCTATGCCCCCCCCCCCCAGCATCCAATCAAGATTACTGTGTAGAAAAGAATGTAAAGATATGGATCAAATAGCAACCTTCAGAAACTAGACAGAAAATCACCGGAGCATCCAAACTTCTTAAATCTTCAAATCATGACATATTCTATGAATGGGGACCACATGGTTTCAAATTGAAAGGTTAATGATCTTTAATGTTGTGATGCACCATTAGGTACTACAAAAGATTGAGGTTGTGAAATCGATAGGCTTTCCATGGTCCTCATCGACTGATCCTGGCAGAATGAATGGGAGCATGCAAGGAATTGTGGGTAGGATTGATCGCAAGAGGCGTGTCCATCCAGCAGTAGCCAATCAGAGCATTACTGTGGTTTACTACATGTATCTAATTTTCTCTAAGCTTAAATAGGACATTACATCATGTAACCACTGTATATGTGTAGGTGAAGAGTCATCTTTCCATTTCATTAAAATTGCTCGTCTGGCAATTAACAGGATAACAGCTAAAACTTTCTCCTGGGTTGCAGACAGAGGTGTATCTGGTTCACAAGAAAAAACAAACAGGAAATTAAAGGGAACGGTTCTATTTTAATCTAAAAAATCTATTTTCATAGATCCATTCTCTTTTCTGTTTATCACCAAAATGCATTACGGTATGTTTTGATTCAATTCACCTTTGTGCCCATCTTGTCCACTGTTAAAGCATTTTTTTGCCATATCAACCATGTTGCCAAAGTCATTTGTGTTTTTAAATCCAAATAATGAATATGTTCCAGGAGGGGCCTCTCTGATTCCATTCTTAAGATTACCTGTCGACCTCCAAACAGACCAACCTAATGATGTATCTCAGCCCAGAATGTCAACTGTCTTTTCCCCTCCATAAGGACCTAATAAGTTCCTCCTGCAGCTCATTTTGTAATAGTTAATTCATTATTTTAAACTTTTTTTTATAGGCAGGCATTGCATTTCATTTAAAGCCAACTGTAGATGCTCGCATACATCTGCTGATTGGGGTTTCAAAGAAAGTAGTATGGAATATGTAACTGTTCTGCAACTCCCTAGTGTTCCTGGAATGGAATCAAATGTGTTATATGCATTCCCTTTAAGTCTAAACTGATGATTATGGAAAACTGCATGCCCGACACACTTAATTAGCATCAGTATTTGGCCCTTACACCTGAGATTTATTAACTGTCATCAGATGCCACTGAAGAACATCGGATCCATTGAAGAAATGTCACAATTTTCCTGAAGCCAAACATTATTTGCAATACTTAAACTGATATACACAAGAATATAAATACCAATAGATCCCCAGAGGGTTGTAAAATGAAACTCAAGCACAGGTTAAGAAAAGCAACAAACTCTAGAAAGATGTAAATAAATCAAAATAATGTGTGTAAATTTCTACCGATTTATATTGGAATTGTCCAATAAATGTGGAAAAAATGGTACAAATTATGGTAAATAGGGCAGGAGTAAAAATCCCATGTGTTACAAACCAAGATTTCTGAGGGGTTTTGATAGAGCAGATCAACAATAACAATTCCACTGCTTTGGTGGTCAGTAATCAGCATTTTAAATTATTTTCCGATGAAGAGTGGAAGAATTTTTTAACATGTTGTGAATTGAAATGTGCAGTAAAAGGAAATCTAAAACAATTTTAAAAAATTTGATATACTGTAAAAATTAAAAAGTTGGCATCATGGGGAATAAGTAAGATGATGACGTTATTTGGAATGCTCTTTTAAAGCTCTGCCATAAACACCATGGGTTTATGGGCTTTCCTGTGCTGACAGCTCCTAAAATACAGTATCAGATCTTCTATGACACAGTCACTCAAAGGTGACAATTGAGATGGTGTGGGACTTTTTACTGAAAAGTCCTGGATGGTCCTTGATGATTTCAAATTTTTAGACTTCATACATAATTTTTTCCTGCATGCAAGTCAGAATCACCTCTTCTTGGAAATGCAAACAAAACCTCACGAGATATGCATGTAAACAAAGTGCAATGTGGAGATAATTTATTTTTTTTAAATCAATAAATTGCAAAAGTAAGATTCCTTAAATGGGTCCTTGATTGAGTTTGTTGTTGTGGTGTCTGATGGTGGAGGGGTAGCAGCTGTTCCTGAACCTGGTGTTGTGGGCCTTGTGGCACCTAAATCCCTTTCCTTATGGCAGAAGTGCGAACAGATCATGTGCTGGGTGGTGTGGGTCCATGCTGATTGCTGCTGCTCTCCGACGACAGTGTTCAATGTAGATGTCCCACACCATCTCAATTGTCACCTTTGAGTGACTGTGTCATAGAAGATCTGATACTGTATTTTAGGAGCTGTCAGCACAGGGAAGCCCATAAACCCATGGTGTTTATGGCAGAGCTTTAAAAGAGCATTCCAAATAATGTCATCATCTTACTTATTCCCCATGATGCCAACATTTTAATTTTTACAGTATATCAAATTCTTTAAAATTGTTTTAGATTCCCTTCTACTGCACATTTCAATTCACAACATAGTGGGGAGAGGTTTGCCTGTGATGTTCTGGCTGGTTCCATGACATTTTGGAGGGCTTTATGCTTAGTGCTATTGGTGTGCCATATGTTAAAGATGTACTGAAGGGTAACTTTAAATCACACATTTATTCATCTTAAATCTCACAGGTGGCAAAGGTTGGATGATGCAGATTAAGCTTCAGGCACATTTCAAAACAAGCATCCTTCTGATACCATAAATTGAACATTTCAAATGTTGTTTCTACTACTCTGACTGGATATAGTGCTCAAGGAACTCTGGGTCAAGGAGTAGAAGAAATTGTCAACATTTGGGTCAATGTTCTTTATTAAAATTGATCTTGAAGGTTGGAGGGGAGTGATTAGGAGGTGAGAAAGAGTCCTCTTTGGGATTGGTGGCCAGAGTGAGGTGAAGGGTAATGGACCAATGGAGCTTGTGTGGGAGGAAAGGAAGGAATTCAAGAGAGGATTTTGGAAGCAGAAGGAGTTGGCCCAGATGCAAAGAAAAGAGACAAAACAAGAGGGTCAGGTGGAGGGAGGATGAGCCAGGGGTGTCCAATGATGGAAACGATGGAGGGTAATAAGTGGAAACAAAATCTGACAGGTCTTTAATCTAGTAGTAAGGGAAAGTTGGAGCTAGTTGGAACCAGAATGAGAGGGGATCTAGTGAATAAAACATCTCTACCCGCCCATTTCAATGTAGGGTGAGTTTGGTTAGGGGTAGGGGGAGGAGGGAAATGACTGTGGAAGACAGAGAGGGTGGAGGGAAATAGGACAAGAAAAGTGGTGAGAGTTGCTTGAAATCAGAAAATTAATTGTTCATCCCTGTAGACGTTGGGCAGAATATGAGGAGTGCTTTCTGCATTGGATCCCCCTGGCAGTGGTCGAGACCAAGAATGCGAAGGGGTGTTAAAATTAAAAGCAACTGGAAATTCAGGATGACCATTGCAGACAACCATTTCACACATCACCTATGTTCTGTCTGTAATAGCCATCCTGATCTCCCAGGTAGAATGCAAATAACAGCCTGAACAGCTATTGCAGCTTCTTGGTGAGACTGCATTTGGAGCATAGTGTATACTTTTGTTTTACTACTTAGGAAAATGTTACTTGCCTTAGGGAGAGTGTGGTGAAAGTTTTATCAGTTTGGTTCCCAGGATGACAGGTTTGGCACACAAAGGGAGACTAAATAAACCAGGCCTGTATTCACCCGCGGGGAAATGGTAAAGTGATTATCTGCAGGGCTTAAGAGGCTAAATACAGAAATGCTGTTTTCCCAAGGTGAAGACTCTGGAAATTAGGGATTGCAGTCTCAGAATGATGTCAAGGCCATTTTGAACAGAGAATGAGGAGAAATTATGCTGAATTATATAACCCTTTCAATAATCTAAACCTTCCTTCCCTCATCCCAAAACCCTCTTTTTCTTGCATCATGTGCCTAAAAATCTTTATATGTCCCTTTTGGAACAGTCACTTCTACCTAGCAATGCATTCCAGGCACTCACTACTCTCTCTTTGTTTTAAACTTATCCTTGACATTGCCGCTAAATTTTCTTCCACTCACCTTATATAGATATCCTCTGATATTTGCTTCTGTCACCCTGGGGGGAAAAAAAGGTACTGGCTATTCACTTTATCTATGCTTCTCAAAATTTTGTAGGCCTCTATTAAGTCACCTCTCATCCTTCTTTGCTCCAAAGAGGAAAGTCATAGATCTGCTAACCTTGCCTCATAACACATTTTCTCCAATACTGGAAACATTCTGGTAAATCTCCTTTGCACCCTCTCCAAAGCTTTCACATCCTTGTAATTAGGTGACCAGAACTGAACACAATATTCCAAGTGTGGTCCAACCAGAATTTTATATGATGAAACATTACTGTAGTGGCCAAATTGTGACTTACTGTGTTAGATTGGTATCCGGTTTAGTTCTGTGAGTGTCAGAGGCATCCTGAGTTAGTCTTACTTTCCAAGGTCCTCTTTGTTGTTGTGCACATGTGCAGTTCTTTGGGTGTTTTAGTGCCAGTTGAGCATGCGCGGAGGGACAGAACACAAATCGAGATTTCAGATAGAATGTTAAAACGTGCCAGTGACAAAGAAAAGGGCGAGTGAAACACTCATAACTTTAGTTGACCATGATTATAAATGTTCCTGGAAGTTTATACAGATATTATTTATGGATATTTCATTTCAATGTTTAAGAAGATAATTTCATGCTTGTGTTAAAGTAAAACATTAAAACACAAGTGGACTATTATTGAAACTAATTGAAAATGTATCACGAATAAATGTCTCATTTAGCCTTCAAGCAACTATTTATTGGATTGAAATTACTCTAATTACCTCAGGGCTTTCGAAATCGATCCACTAACTAATGAAGACGGGCATACCATAAACCTTCTTAACTACCCACTCAAGTTGTGCAGCAACCTTAAGGGATCAATGGATTTGAACCCATGATCCCTCTGCCCTGCCATTAACCATGTACTCCACCTTACAATTCGACCTTCCAAAATGCATTTCTTCCAGACTGAATTCCACCAGCCATTTCTCTGCCCAACCCTGCATCCTGCCTATATGCTGTAGTAATCTGCATCAACCTTCTGCACGATCCACACCACCTCCAACCTGTGTGTCATCTGCAAACTTAGTGATTCAGCTTTCCACTTCTTCATTCAGCCCATTTATAAACAATGTATCATAAAGAGGATGGGTTCCCAGGATCAATCTCTGTGAAACTCCACTTTTCATTGACTTTCAAGCAGAAAGTAGTACCATCTACTACGACCTTCTGTGTTCTGCATGGAAGCTGATTCTGAATCTGCATAGTTGAGGTTCCATGATTCTCCGAGTCCACCATGAGGAACCTTATCAAATACTTACAAAAATTCATATACACCACATCTACTGCCCTACCTTCAGCAATTTCTTCTGTCACTTCCTAAAACAAAAACTAGATTAGGCACGTGAAGCATGACCAGCTCCTCAAAAATCTATGCTTACTATCTCTGAGAAGACTAGACTTCTCTAAATGCTCATAAACCCTGTCCCTAAGAATTCTCTCCACTTGTTTTCCCACCAATGACATAAGTCTCACTGATCCATAATTCTCAGGATACTCCCTATTTCCTTTTTTAAACAAGAAGACTATATTTGCCATTTTCCAATCTTCCAGGATCTCTGCTGTGGACAGGGAGGTATATCTCCCAGTCCCAGGGACTTCTGAATGTGAATGTTTTTAAGATGTTGGATGACTACTTCTTTCTTTACCTCAACATGTTCCTGCACCCAGGGTTTCATAAGATTGCAAATGTTTGGAATTCTCTACCCAAGAGAGCTGCTGAAGGGAAGTTTTTGAGTTCATTCAAAATCATGAGTGATAGATTTCTGGATATTGAGGAAATCAAAAGATATGTGGACAAAATAGGAAAATTGACCCAATTCAGATGTCTGGATGAATGGTAGAATAGCCTTGAAGGAACAGATGGCTGACTGATGGTCCTAATTCTAATGTTGTTCTGCTTATTTTCTTATTAATTGGAAACAAATTTCTAGTCATTTTTTCACACCTGAGATTAGAATGAGAAGGGAAAATTCCATGTCTTGTAAGAGCTGGCATGACGCATTTCTGTTCTAATAAAAAACACAATGGGAGATTTTTATCAAACTCTCACACTGCTCATGGCTGTTCACTCTTGTGTATTTGATAAAGCAAAGTCATCTTCTTGCCCTCTCAACAAATTAATTTCCACTGCAGATAGCATGGGGATGCAGAAGTTCTGCCTGCTCATAGCTCGAGAGACCTAGGCTCGTTTCTGGCCTATAGTGCTGTCTTTGTGAGGCTTTTAGGTTCTCGCTGTGAATTACTTTTCATTGGGTGTGCTGGTCTCACTCCCTCCCCACCCAGCCCTTCACCTAAAGATGTGCTGTTAAGTTAATTGACCACTGTAAATGACCCCTTCATGTATGTTAATAAAAATCGAAGAAGGTGATGAGTGCATATGAGAGAATAAATTGCAGAATTCAAGGAAATAAAGAGAAGGGATAAGATTAATGAAATTCTTTCTCTGTGAGACAGTTTGGGATAAATATAATATCAGGGAACATTTAAATGGCAAACAAAATTGAGAAACGTTGAGCTTCTTGTGAATCATGTGATTCAGTTTGTGAGCAGAATTAAATAGTGCTGATGAATAAAGGATGATGGAAGTTAGCACCAGAATATAAGTGATCCAAGCTGCCCACAGAGGCAATGTATTAACCCAAATAAATAGTAGAAGATAATCTTGAAATAGTGGGATCAACGCAATGCAAACTCCACTGATATCAGAGTTATGAAAATAACAATTATTTAACATTTTTAAAAATATTTTATTATTTTAAAATCTATAACATCAATTATAACATATTCATAGAGAAAGTTCTTAATTGAATAAACCCCCCCCCAACCTCCCTCATCCACCCACTAACACCCATCCTCTGCCCCCTTTTACCCACTAAGAAAGAAGAAAGAGACCGTCACTTAAAAACATCAATATTCAACTTTTTAGCTGTGGAAACCAAGACACCCACTGGAATGGGTTGAGAAATTGAATCTTCATACCAAGAGTTTTTAAATATGGGCTCCATACTTTTACCAAAAAAATTCATATTTATCCCTCAAATTGTGCATTATCTTTTCTAAAGGAATACAGGATTTCATGCATGCCATCTCTGCATTCCTAAAACGGAATCAGATTTCCAAGTGATGGCCAAGCAATTTTTTTTAGAAACAGCCAAAGCTAAACGTAGAAATGCAAATTCCTAGTAATACTTTTGTTTTGCTATTATCAGGTAAGAATATTTTTATTGGAAAAATTAGGTCACGGTTTAAAATTATCTTGACAATCTGCTTTGGAATTATTACTTTCTAAGGAAGAAACAAATAAGTTTATTTCTGAAATGTATAAGTTATTACAAAATAAAAAGTCTAGTTAAATGTTCATAAATCTAGATTAAAATGGGAATCTGACAAACAGGAAGATAGATGAAAATGTTTGGAGTAATTTATGTAAAGACAATATGACTAAGGTTATAAATGTAAGATATAGATTAGTACGATGTAATTTTATACATCAATTATATTCAAATATAAGATCATAATACATTGATGACGATTGAAGGCAAGTCCACCATCACTCAATGCGTTATGATGTCACCGGCAGAACAGTTCTAACCCTGGGGATGGCTGGCTTGCAAGTATGAAAACATTCAGTGTCCCAGTTAAGAGTGATCACATGTGAAAAGTCAAACCCCCATGCCACTCCTATGGCTGTGGGATGAGGGGGTACCCAATGTCCATCTCTCTCTCATTGAGAACTGAGCACCCTGCATGCTCTATCTGAACAAATGATGATTAGCAACACCTTGTGGGCACCGCCAAAAGGGGTTGATGGTGGAACCACCTATGGGAATGGGTTGTGACTGCGGTCTGGGTCAGGTTCCCTCTCCTCCTAGAATGGTGCCACCACAATGGCACACGATTGGTGAGGGGAAATAAGTTGTTAGGGAGTGGGCACTGATCACGGATATCTACTGGCGTGCCCACGGCCATCACTTCCCAAGGAGCATGAAGGTAACTGGTGCCTTGGTGAGCTATTTAGCCACCACCACACACCCTGACTTTAAAGGTGTGGTCTTGCATTCTGGGAAGTCAGGTCTTCCATTGCATTTTTTTTACCCAGGGTGGCAACCTGGAAAACCATCCTGGAAACCCTTACCCTTCTGGCGGGATTGGAGTACATGAAGCGGGGAGCACCCACAAAAGTTTGCAGGGTTCATGCAAAGTTCAGCAACGTTACTGTGCCGGTGACTCATACTGACATGTGTGCTGTCTAGAGAGAGCATTGCAGGGAGAAGCCCCATGAGTGTGGAACTTCCCACTCCAACCTGGACCAGCCTCCCCTCTGGTTCTCCAGCACCAGGGTGGCCTCTAGCTATTCTATTTTCTGAGCTCTCCCAAACATCTCCACTCCCTCCCCCATAGGAAAAAAGCTACCCTTTATGCTGTTCCTCTTCTCAATGTGATGGTCTACAAAACACTCCTCAAAATAGACTGCTGTGATCCCATCACAGATTTCAGCCATCATCACCAGTTCATTTAAGCAGTGTGATGGAATATCTGTAGGTGTATTTGGGAGATAAATTGGTAAAATTAGAGATGGTTACATACATACATACACACACTTTAAAACAGATCTTATTTGAAATATTGAAGAATTCATATTCAGTAATTTTACAGAAACTATGGAGAATGCTGTGCACATTTCACAAGTAGGTGCTAATTGAAATGACATCATTAAAGCCACAGGCAGGAGTCACTCTGGCTTTTAAAAGCTATTTGAAAGTGTTTTGACAGAGTGTACAGAAAGGTCACTCCTGTGTTTTTGTTTACCTAAAGACAACAGCTTGACCAAGAAGACTAACTCCTATTGTTTGCTGGAGAAGGTGAGGGGTTATGCAAGTGAGAGTGTCACATGGGCTTTCTGGCAGTTGGTATCTCATATGAGAGAGAGAGAGAGAGCTGAACAGTGCAAGCCAAGAAGCTTGTTGGCACTGAAACAGCAAACTCCAGAGTGGCGGATGGCTGGAAGTGCTATCTGTCTGATGTTTCTCTTGGAATAAGTGGAGCAGAAAGATACTCTGTGGTAGCCTGAAAGAAAGAGGTTACCATCTGGAGAACCCTGATGGGGCAAGTTTCATCAGCAAGACATTGAGGTGACTAATGGTGGTACCTCAGTTGTGGAAATCCTGGAACTACACATCTCTCTCTGCAAACCCTATGAGAACTTTCCAGAGTGGTAAACATTTACCTTTTGAGCAACAAAGCCTGGTGAACTTTATACATGCTAAATTCTGTGCACATTATAAGAATTGTCTGCAAACAGAGAACTTGGAAGAATGAGAAGTGAGATTGAACTGTAAACCAAAGAACTTAAATTTACACACACATCACATACATGTGTGCTTAGAATTAGAAGGGGGTTAAGTTAATAGAGATAAGTTAAAGTTTGATTCTGTTTTCATGTTTAAAGATAATTAAAAACAACTTTTGTTTAAGTAGCTACTTGTCTTGGTGAATGTCTATTGCTGCTGGGTTTTGGGGTCCTTTGGGCTCTTAACAGGAGCAAGGAACTGTTGTCAAAACTGTGCAGCAAACATTTAGGAGATGACAAGAGCTGTAGCCATGGACTCATTCTCACAGGAAATTCTAGTTTAACATTCACAGTCTTAGTCACCCACCTTTTAATTAAGGCCTTTGTAAAGTCCTTATTTTATATATCAAAACCTATGCTGCAGTATATACTTTTCACGAAAGTCTTTCAGCTCAGTTAACTATCAATTTTTTTTTAACAATGTTGCCAATCAGTTGTTTGTGTGTCCCTTAACAGATACTATTCCTCATGGGGTGAGTACTTCAGGAGCATTAATTTAAAACCTACTAATCTGGCCAATTTTCAGTCCTGATTCCTCCTGGCTGTCATGTACAGAGAACCAACACAGGCATATGTGGCACCCATTTAAAAGGAACACAAGCAAGAATGGAATCTTGGTATCAGACAACAGCCTTGAAAAATGGGTGCTCCGACGAGAATACAGGTGCACCCTGGATGTACTTTTGCCGACTTGTACCCTGCCTCACCACGGAATAGCATCTTGGCTCTGTGCCAAGGGAGTGCCTGAATGTGAAGCCAAGGTGCGAGATGCGCGAGCCAAGAGAGGGCTTTGGCATCTTATGGATAACCTTGCATTGCCTACTCGCAGATGTTGGTGGTAAAAGTGCACACATATATTTACTAAACTGTAGAAATCAGAATGAGAGTCAGTGAGCAGACAATTTTCTTTCTTTTCCCTCCCCTCTCACACTAGGGAGGAGTTCCCACAGCACCCTCTTTAGTTGGGGAGGGGGGAGGGGGACAGTTGGTGAGATATTGTCATTGAGTTTGATATTGTGCCTTGTCCATCATATGGAAGGCACATGTATATATATCGATTCACTTGATTTGTGTTGTTTAAGACATGTTTTTATAGTTTTAGCATGTTACTTAGATTTTACAGTTTAGAAACCAGTTATTCATTGTGTTTGTAGTGATTGGCAAGTGATGTAACTTCTCAGGAGTGGAATGTTATATGTGGATTGTGGAGGAACACATGGCTTCCCTGTCTGGAACATTGTGGATTTCAGAGGGTCACTAGGCCTCACTGACTGAAACTTGTTCGGAAGCTGCATTACCTGCCAAACAAGGTTGAACTCTGGCCACCCATTAGTGCACTTCTTACTGTTAGTTCATTTAAATGATTCAGTGACAATATTGACCAGACGCCCAACTCAAAACAATATAAAACATTAATGCATAGCATATTTAATTTTTTCCGCCTCTTGGTCCAAGTCCAGGACATTTCTCCACACCAGGTCACTACCGTGGACTTTAGTGGCGGAGTCACGGCTGAGGTGTTCACTACAGAGAGGTGAGTCATAGTACTGCAATAGATCAGTGCTTGCAGAGAGCCGCATCCCCGTTGGGAATCGGGAGTGTTTTTGAAAGTCCCCGTCTGTGAAGGGTATACACATGCAGGAGAGTGTGGTACCGTAAGCGGCTACCAATAATAGTCCTTTGTGCCCGATGTGCCTGCTTGCATCATTATAGTTTTTGACTCAGAGGAGAAGATATGCGGCCACTGATATCAGAATCCCACCTAGGTCTGATGTGAATGTTTATAATTATTTAGCAGTAGATAAATTGAGTATTATTTGACATCCTCCCCCATTTGTTTCCAGTGTGTTGAATAAAGTTACATGTGATTGTAACCTTTGTTATCTCTCTGTGAACCCACCAAACATAAGACTTTCCAAAGACCACAGTGTCTGATCTGCTCATTTTGGTATCTTTTAAGCCAGACTGCAACAGGCCTCAAAGGCACTATGAATGTGAACTCTGTGTTCATGAGACACTGTCAATGTAAAAGAAGCCGTGGAAGTTACAGAAGTGGTTTTGCAAGTTATTTGAAGCAACTAATGCATGTTCTGGATCCTCCACATATTGCACTGAAATCCCAGGACACAAGATCAGCAGATTTCCAATTATGTTTTATTTTACCATCACAGTTCAGTGATGCATCACACAAAATTGTGGTAGTATGTGATCCAAAATCTAGGCCTTTCTGATCACAGTTCTCAAACCAAAGTATCTCGTAATGTGACCAACAATTTTCTGCATGTTTACTTTCTCTGGAATAAATTGGCTCAAAAATAGATGGAAGAATTAGCTTTGTCAGTATTACAGAATTAATGTGAGCAGATGATTTAATTACCCATACCAACAATTGGAGATTTCACTTGTGATTGGGAAAGGCCTTCAATCTGCTTAATTAAATGAATAATGACATTATATTCCTGTGGTTACATCATAGATGAAGAACACTGAAAATGCAACAGTCATCAAAGGTAAGGTTTATGTTATTTTGTACAATGGTTAAATATTATTCACTAATGGTTTGCAAGTCTAGCCATGTGCCATTTTAAATATCTTCTATTTTACAGAAAAGCAATGCAATTATATAGCTGAAACAAGGATAAGAAAATACAATCCCAGGTGAATTGAATATTTCTGTGATATACAGATTTTTGCGCAGTGATTCCTTTCAGTGGACGTGTATAACAATCAGTAACAGTAACTACATGAATCAAATTAGTCACATAGCTATGGCTTATGTCTAACCTGTTCATCTACACAGTTACATGAGACATTGCTGAACTTATCAGTATTTTGCATCCCACCTCCCATCAAACCAATCAAACTAATGTAATATGGTAACACTGGGATGGTGAATGACAAGATTTCTTTGGATGAATGGAAGCAAGGAAACAAAGGGGATTTCTGACTCATTGTAAGGCTCAGGGTCATTGATGCATTGAACTTCCCTAAGGGGAATCTTTGCTAAGTATTTTGCTTTTTTTAACAACAAGCACACTGTCAGAGACAAAATGAAGGAAAGTTACAAGCAAATATTACAAAAAAGATAATTTTTTCACATTTAATAATATTGAAAATAATAAATCAGTCAAATGTTAAGAGGATATTAAAAGAAAAATGTTGAGTTGAGATCATACAATGAACTAACTATAACCTGGGAATCATGTGGGATGCCTTTATTAGCTTAGGCATCAGATCAAAAAGCAGAGGGTTTTAGCTAAAAATGTACCTCTTGAGTGCAGCTTTTGTTGTCACATTGTAGAAAGTTGTGATTGAACTGAAGATATAAAAGAATTGAACAGCGAGCAGCATCAATTGGAGGAAAAGAAAGATCAATGTTTTGAGCTGAAGCCTTTTATCGAGACTCCTGAATATGAAGTTTTGTTCTCAGATACAGCAAATTGTAGTAAAGCTAAGCTGACTTAGAGACTTTATTGTTACATGTCACATTCTGCACAACCTTCCCATTTGAGGAACATCTCTAAAAGTGTCTGAGAGCCATGAATTCAAGCTGAAAGGACAGCAGCAGCAGGAGGAGGAAGATTACCAAAGGTTGACCTATTGAACATTCACCACCTCCTCATCTTCTAGCTGAACAGCAGAGGCAAGCATTGACTGCACAAATTTAATAGGCTCTGATGGAGAGACAATTTTCATGAGGAAAGTAAACTATAAATCCCCAGTATAAGCTAAATTATTCACGAGACAACGCATAGTATCCACATGGTATATGAAAAATCACTCAGGAAAGCCCAGATGATGCATAAGACATCCCTCATTTGGCTGTTCATCAGTATTGAATATAACAGAAGTTGCAGCACAGTGCAAACCCTTCGGCCCTTGTTGTTTTGCCAATCTATATGAAAAAAAAGTACGAAACACTTCCTACTTCATAATCTATTTTTCTTTTGTCCAGGTGCCAGTCTAAGAATCTCTTAAATGGCCCTAATGTTTCAGCCTCCTCCACCATCCCTGGCATTCCAGGACCCACAAACTATCTGTAGGGAAAAAAAAAATACTTATCCCTGATATCTCCCCTAAACTTTCCTCCCTTCACTTTGTCGAGATAGCCCTTGGTGTTTTCAGCATTTGCCCTGGGGAGAAAAAAAGTGCTGGCAACCTTATCTATGCCTCTCAGGATCTTGTAGATCTCTATTAAGTCTCCTCTCATCCTTCTCTCCAAAGAGAAAAATCCCAGCTCTGCTAACCTTTCTCATAAGACTTATTTTCCAGTCCAGGCAACATCCTGGTAAATCTCCTCTGCACCCTCTCCATAGCTGCCTCACCTGTTTTGTCAACCATTGTTCCCTTTTCCTACCAACCTTTTGCCACACACATATTCTGAACCAAGTGCAAGTGGTCCCTAAACTTCCTCCACATTTGTTTGGTGCTTTCTCCCCAGAACATTCGTTTCTGAATTACTCTTGCCAGTTCCTGCCTCATCCCATTGTAATTAGCCCCCCATTAAGCACTTTCCCATTTTATCCTTTTCCATAGCTATGCTAAAGCTCAGGGGATTGGGGTCAATCTCAACAAATGCTTCCCCACCCAGAGATCCGCCACCTGACCAGGTTCATTACCCAGTACTAGATACAATGAGAAGAGAGGTGGGTCATTGGTGGGTCCACAATCTGTGTCAGGAATCATTCTTGGACACACATGACAAATTCTGTCCCATTTATCCCCCTTGTGTCACTCAATATTAGGCAAGTTGAAGTCTCCCATAACAACAACCCTGTATTTTCTCCACCATTCCAAAATCTGCATGCTTATCTGCTCCTTGGGGTCCTGCAGGCTATTTGGAAGCCTATAAATACTCCCAGCACAGTTATTTTTTTTACTTCCACCCACATAGATTCAGTAGACACTCCCTCTGCTGCGTCCTCCTTTTCTATAGCTTTGATATTATCCCTGACCTGTCATGCTGCTTACCCCCCTTACATGCCATCCTATTCCTTTTAAAACACCTAAATCCTGGTACCTGCATCAGCCCATCCTGGCCTTGCTCCAACCAAGTCTTTGTAATGGCCACAACATCACAGTTCCATTTGTTGATCAATGCTATAAGTTCATCTTCTTTATTCCTAATGCTCCTAGCATTGAAATACACATTTCAAATCCTTAAATTGGCTACCTTTGTTTTGTCCTTTGTCTGTCCTTCCTCACCAAATCAGAACACATAGCATCATTCCTTTGACCTTCTTCCCTATTCTCTGCATTCACATTCTGATTCCCATCCCCCAGCCAAACTAGTTTAAACCCTCCCCCACAGCTCTAGCAAACCTGTCTAGCAGGATATTGGTACCTTTCCACTTCAAGTGCAACCCATTCTTTTTGTACAGGTCAGACCTTCCCCAGAAAAGATCTGAATAGTCCATAAATCCGAACCTGTGCCCCCGCTCCAAATCTTCAGCTACGCATTCATATGCACAACTTCCTTTTTGTACCCTCACTGGCGCATGGCACAGGCAGTAATCTCAAAATTACTACCCTTCAAGTCTTGCTTTTCAGTTTCTTTCCTAACTCCCTATATTCCCTCCTCAAGATTTTATCCATACTCCTATTGATGTAATTGGTCTCCATGCAGATCACGACATCTGTCTGCTCACCCTCCCATGTAAGAATACTGTGGATTCAATCAAAGATGGCCCTGACCCTGGCACCTTGGAACCTCGATCTCATTCATAGAACCTTTTATCTGTTTGCCTAATTGTAGAGCGCGTTGAAAGAATCAAAGGCTTGTTGATCCAAACCAAGGCTTTTATTAACTAAAAGACTGGAGCATATCACATGTAGGTCGACCAGTCCAGAATGACCTGGTCTGGCTAGGAGCAACCCTTTAAGACCTGCCAGTAGACGTGGGTACACTTTCAGCCAATCACAGTTATCCTACACTACAATCTGTACATATACACATTGGTGATAGAATCTGTACTATCACACTAACGAATCCCAATCACTTCTCTCACCTTTCCTTTCTGAGCCGAAGGGCCAGACTTTGTGCCAGAGACGTGACCACCACAACTTGTTCCTGGTAGTTTGTCCACCTCACCCCCCCCCCCCCCCCAACAATATCTAAAACAGTATACTTATTATTAAGGGGAATGGCCACATGGGTGCTTTACATTGTCTTCCTAGTCCCCTTCCCTCTCCTAACACTCACATACCAACCTACTTCTTGGCTTTTGGAGATGACTGTCTCCCCGAAGTCCTTGCCTATCGCTGCCTCAGTTTTCTGAATGATCCAGTGTTCATTCAGCTCCAGCCCCAGTTCCTTAACTTGGTCTCCAAGGAGTTGAAGCTGGATGCACCATTTGCAGGTGTGGTCATTAGGGGACAATGGTGCTCTTCCAGATACCCCACATCCTACATTCATAGCATTCTGCTGCCCTAGCTGCAATTCTTGATAATATGAAAAGATCTTTCTTGGCCTACCTTACAGGAAACAAATGTCTTCAGGCATTGCTTGATGAAGCCTCTCGAGCTGAAGCCTCTCGAGCCAAAGCCTCAAAGTCCTACTTCTACACTAGGCCACTCACACACTGGCTGCTCTGCTTGGTTTTCCCTCTAAAAAAAAATTGTTACTGTCCCTTATCTGTGGCACTCAATCTAACCAATCACCATTCTGTTTTAATATTTAAACTGTCCTGCACTCCCTTTTTAAACTAACCTTCACAAAGCCTGGTCTAGACAATCGCTGATCTCTGAGTCCCTGCTCTGCCTCTCTCTACAGTGGGTCCCGACACTTAACATATGCCTTCATGAATTTCTGCTCTGATAGTACGCTGCAATATATTTGTTATCTTCTCACCACTGGCATTTTGCTTCAGTGGGTGAATGAGGATGAACTGTTAGAGGAATGAGGAAGAGAATGTTACATCTAAAAAAAAACAGGAAATGCTGTAATGATAAAATTCTCTATGTATTTTGTGAACTATTGCCAATATTTCTTGCATGTAACAAATAAAAATCAGGATTTTTTAATCTAAATCATTGCTTGCTAAATAAAATTGAAAAAAAAAGACAATGCAACAGGTTGGATACAATTTCAAAACAAAATTTGAATAATGAAGTGAATAAAAGCAGAAAAAAGAACTGTGTTGATCGGACAAGCGGGAAGCGGTTTAAATTGAGAGACAATTATTGCATTTATTGTATGTTTTTCATAAGCTACTCAGGGTGTTCCAAATGCTTTTTATCCAAAGCAGCACTTTTAAGAAGTGAAATTGCTAACGTGCAACAGGAAATACATTGGATTACAATAACTCTGCACAGCAAAGTGAAAGTGACCAGAATTTTTTTTTTAATTGTTGTTGATTCAGGAATAAATGTTGGTCAGTAAACTGGGGGAAACTACTCTGGATTTTTGAAATAGTGGTCTGGAATCTTTTAATTCCACTAGAGCAAAAAGACAGGATGTCAATTTAACATCTCTCGCAAATGACATATAAGCAAATCTTGATATTGCATTACTGGTTCAGTACTCCACTGGAGTGTGAGTCAGGTTTTTGTGTTTCAGTCTCTGGCAAGTCATTGTAATCTGAAGCCAGACATTACAGGCCTAATAGCCATCTTCCATGCCCCATGATTTAATTAATTGCTCACCCAATTATATAAAAAAAATAGTTATTTGCAAAATGAGGAAGAATTGTATAATATCATAAGATTGTAACTTATTATTTTATGTGATCTCTTTAAGAATAAGAACTGAATTAGAAAGTATTATTTCAAACTGATATAATAATTTCATCCATAACTTTAATGAAACAATTGAGCCATTTCACATAAATACATCTAGATGTTCTTTAAAACATGAGAATTTCCATGTTTATCCACGTGAAAAGGCATGGTTAGCTGACTTAAGAGCAGCAATAAATTACTTATTTTCAATCTCAAGATTTTCATTGAATTCTCCAGCATGTAGAAGCTAGATAAAGACAATTCTTTTGTTTGTTTCAAAGTATTGTAAGGTACCAATATGAATATCACTAAAGTTTCTCTGAATGGAATATGGGTTCTTATG